>NW_010125337.1:41341-88031 GCF_000699245.1 Pterocles gutturalis
GTTCTATTCTTGGTTCTGTGATATGAATCTAGAGAAAAAAAAAATAAACCACCATTTTAGCTGTCTCCTCTACCTCTGTCAGAATGATAGCTGCATAAGGGGACAACCACTAATTTTTACAATAACTACATCGGGACTTTTAATAAAAATATTTTTATCCTGTCTTTGAAAAGTAAGCCCTTTGAAGCATGTGTTCTGGAGAAATGAAGCATTCACCACACAGTGCTCTGAAGTCAATAGTCCAGATAAATCCACATTGTAAAATGAAAATCTAAGCCAGATTTTTAAATTGTTTGGTTTCTGTTTAACTCAATACCCACTGAATTCAACAACAAAAATCCTGGTCTTGGAGGGAGCAGTTTTAGTTCAGCACCATTCAGTTTCTTTCTGCATACTTTTCAAAAACATGCCCAAATACCTCCCCTCCAAGTACATTTCTGGATTTTATCTCCAGGGCTGCATCCGAATATCAGGGAAAAATTTCTGTTTACAATGAATGGAAAGGATAGGATAGATAAAGTCTTTCCTCTTCTGCTGCCTTGTCTGCAAATACACACATCCTGGGGACAAAGGATTTATTACAAGCTAAAGAGGAACATTTTGTGGGTGCCCTTTGACAGAACGTACCAGCACTACACTGCACAGGGACAAAATAATACAATTTAGCCTATTGTATTCTGGCAAAGGGAAAGGTTAAAGTGGAGACTGAGTTTTTGTGGCTCAGCTCAGAGGAAGGATTAGGTAGGAAAGGTTGTCGATACCTATTGAACAATACCTACAGACGTCTTTTGTGCTGTATTAATTTTCAGCAATAGGACATCAGCCAGGAGAATTATAAAAGGGCAGCTGGACCCCCGCAATGGCTGACATCTCTATGAGATCCAGGTGATTGCCTACCAGGAATCACAGACGTGCATTAAACATGTTACAGTATAAGATAAAATCCTTCCTGAATCTGACCAGTTGGAGTGCCATTTTGCCCCATCCAGCACCTTCAAACAGTCCCAGATAGCTAGACAGATATCTTAGGAAAAACTGTTTAAGGGCTCCTGCTGGCTGAAGGATGTGGTCTGGGAATTCTACTCAAATTTCTGTGGGGCTTCTGTAGGCATTTTAAAACACCGAAAGGAAGATATGCAAGGATAACGCTCCACTGAGGTCCTTGGTTCTCACAAAAGATAGAAATTGCTAGGTTTTCTCTTACAAAAAAAAAAAAAAAAAAAAAAAAAAAAAAAAAAGTAAAACCCCAGCTAATTAGAGACTTTCAACTTTACCGACTTTGGTACCACAGAGGTATAGTTCGGTTGTCTGAGCCTGGAAAAGATTCCAGCAAAGTAGAGAGCTTACAGCTGATAATTCAGGGCACTGAGAGAAACAAGAATAAAACAAAGGGAAACTATCTGGCTGTTTATTAAATCTCTAAGGAAATATCCGTGCTGAATGCCCTCTTCGACCAGTTTTCAAACTAGACCTAAGAAAGGCAGAAGGTCTTGCACTGAACTTTATATGCTTAAGGAGGCTCCATCTTTCAGTCTGTTATTTTGAGCCTCTAAGTTCCAAAATACTGTGCAGCTCTGAAAGCCTGGTTTGGGACATTTCAGAAGCACTTCGGTTTTGTTTTAGAGAATGTGAAACAGAAAAAAAAAACAGTAAAAAAGGGAAGAGGGCTATGAAACAGAAAAAAAAAAACAGTAAAAAAGGGAAGAGGGAGGAGAGGTAGATGAAAGGGTTCCCACAGGTTTGATCAGGCAATAAACATCTTGGAGATTTGCTGTCTGACACAGGAATATGTTCTGTATGGGTTCTCTAGAAAGATAAAGCAGAAGAGCAAAGTTGCTGAGGACAAACCCATAGTCACCAAACATGGTCTAACATTTTTTATTTAAAAATCAGTTTTTTGAGATGTCTCAACAAGCAGTACGCACAACCCGAATTACTATTGATGTTCAAAAATCACAACCCAAGAATACCAGAAGGGAAATGTAGTAAGATGCTTAATAAGAAATTACTATTGATGTTCAAAAATCACAGCCCAAGAATACCGGAAGGGAAATGTAGTAAGATGCTTAATAAGTTTAAGAAGCATGCTTGTTTATGCATTTATCTTGTTTCAGTAAATTAGATTTTTAAAATATCTGCTATTGGCCATACAATGTTTTCCCTCCTCTGTTTCAGAATTTTAATTTAGTCACATTGTTTAGCATGCATGATGGTTTATTTCCTAGTCTACCATGAAAAAAACTCAGAAAATGTTTATATTTATCTTTTTTGTAGGGAAGGGAAGGGAGGCAATCACAGCATTTCTTCTAATGTAGTTTCATGTTTTCCTTATAGGCATTATTAGATTAATCTCATACCTCTGAAACATATTTTGCCACCAGTGATGATCCAAAGCCATTTTCAATTATAACCTTCCAATATTATGCATATCATGACTATGACATAGTAGATGGAAGAACCGTGCAGTAAAAGCTTTCACTGAGGGAGTTTCCTCATATCAATGCCAAACACATTTTCATAAAAATTGATTCAAAGCAGAAATTTGTCTATCAGCTTGTGTCCTTAGTCTTTTGCTATTGTCACTAGATAAAAGTCTCTTTTTGCAGTTACGTTTTTTTTTCCTGTCAAGAAAACAATGTTTAATGCTTTTGAAGCAGATGGATAATATCAAGCAGCTTATACCACATTGGGCTATTTTTTCTAGCAAGACCAGGATCCAACCTTAATGCCTTTGCCTCAGCACAGTGACAATTCCTGTTGTTCTGTGGCTGTTTTTCTTGCTGGCACAAGTTCTTTGCAGTGTTAAATTAACTGAATAGGTTTTGTAAACAAAACCAGTATAACAAGTTGTATTTTTCCTGCCAGCGTGTTGGCCTTCTTACTTGTGGAGTCTAAGAAAGCCTGCGCTCAGGCTTGCTTTATTTATCTTCTATCAGACACAGGCTGATACCACAGTTGTTATTCTGTCTATTCCCCCCTTTCTCCTTCAAAGGCTTGAGCCGCTGTTAGTAAGCAGCTCTGCCTGATGGATTCTCATTAAGCTGCAGCTTTTGTGAAGGTTTCACTGCATCTGCCACTACCTCACACCTGAAAGGATACCCTTCCTGTAAGACGGGTGGATTTTAAGCATCCTTTTTCTGCCTAGTGCTTTCACTGCCTTGCTAAAAACTTGTAGCAAATACTGTAAGTTGTTAGGAGCAGGCATCAAACAGAGGGATATACTGAGGTCTGCAAAGAGTCTTAAAAGTCTCGAGTTGGATAAAGGAAGGTGTAGGGAGATCTAAACTCTCTCAGACTGAAAGCACACTGCTGTTCATCCCAGAACAGGTGGAAAAAAAAATCCCTTGTAGGGCTTGTATGGCTTCAGTCTGTATCTTAGGCAAAAAACAGTGACTGATGACTTTCTTCAGAACTGTAAAGCCACAGAGAAAAAGCAAGGCAAGCCAGTGTTCCTTGTTTGGAGCCCAATAACATGCTGTAAGAAATTAGAATTGAGCTGCGAAGCCTTTTTTTTTTTCTTTTTTTTTTTTTTTTTTTTTTTTCTCTTTATAAATCCCACAAGCAAGCAAGGAAAAAACTAATGGGAGAAAATTCAAGCAATAAATGGGCATTTGAATGTTAGCCTATGAATAGACAGTACAGTGCCAACATCATCTGCAGCTCTTTGACTTCTTTTAGAGTATACCTGAAAAAGTGTAACTGGTCCTCTGACTTTAAATGGCAGATAAACATAGGCTTCACCTGCTGTTCAGGGAAATATAAGGGTCCCAGAGAATTCAAACAGCCTTTATGTGTTTGTCAGCTGTAACTATAACCCTGCTGCTCTCTCACGCTATGCTGAGGGCATACTTGTCTGAAAGGTGTTACTGGTGTCTTCAGGTCTCCATGTTTTTAATATAGGTAGTTTCCCTGAAGGTGGCAAAATCTTTTTCCCAATAAAGCAACCGTTAAATGCAGCCACTGCAGCATAAACCTGAACAGTTAACCATCCTTTCTTTATCGAGTTATTTGATACCCCATGCATCTGTGGAGCTTTACACAAACTGAAGCAGCCTGAGCGTACACTGACGTAAATACAGATGTGTTTGTATCACCATGCGTAAGATAATATATTAACATCCTGAGCAATGTCCATCTGATCTTGGACCCAGATGCTGAGGCTCTGCACAGGTACAATGCAGCTGCAGGGATTCTGCTGGGGAACTGAGTGCAACTCAATCACCATTAGCTGTGGCAGGGTTAAGATGACAACGGAAAACCCCTGACAATCTGTCATCTTTCTGGTGTGAAAGCACATGATTCCTGATTTTTACAAGGAACCCTGGAATAACTACTATTATGTTACAAATGCACGGATAGAGAACAGACAGAGTTGTTTATAACACAAATAATAAACCTGATATATTAATGGCAAATCATTCAGGAAATATCGAAGACATACACCACATTGAGATCAGTGATCCAGCTGAAGCTGGAAGTCATCTCAGGGATGAAGACCACAAACTTGCAGAGGTTTATGCATGTGCCTTATTTTATAAAATGCTGGTATTGCCCTTTGGCTTCAATGGAAATATTCACTGTATAAAATCACACAGATGTCTAAATCTGTGCTGGAGACGTTCCCAAAAGCTGAACAAAGCAGCCAAAAAGATGGACTAACTGCACAGTCCATAACAGACAATTCTAAAAGTCAGGAAAAGATTATTTTGTAAGAAAATACTCTAAACTTTATCCAGAATTTGAGCATGAACAACATCTAACCATTTTAATACTCTGCGAAACTGCTGGTTTTTACCTCGTTTACCTTAAACCTGTTTGCTGCAGTACTCAGAATTGGTCTAAAAAATCTGCAGTGCCCTTCCCCTTTTTTTCCTCCTTTTCCCTGTATATTGACAGTGATAGATGTGATATGATAAAGAATAATTTCTTGCATTTAAAATGTATGTTTTCAAATGCTAGGCTTTGGTTTTGGGGTACAATTTACACCTCTGTCTGCACATGAATTTCTGGTGCAAATATTAATGTTGGAATGGAAAATAACTTGATTTATGAGTATGTACCAGGCTGCTAACTGTGCAAGTGCTAAATCCATATCCCCAATTCCAAGGGTAGGCAAATTCACATGTTCCTTAAATGTAACCACTGCTGGTGGGGTGCAGTTCCAAAAGCCTAGAGATGGCTTATTCTATAGTAGAAATAACAGAGGTTTGGTATCTCTTTATTTCTAGGAAGAAAGAAAATAAGATTAAGAAGGCAGGTTCAGAAATACAAGCATTTACTGTTCTAGAAAAAGCATACAGACTGCCATCTTACTGTAACGTAGTTCAATTGCAACTGACGCGTGTTCGGTTTTAATCTGGCATTTACAACTCCTCCTTCTGCAGCTCACATATTTTGGATTTACATCAAGTCCTTCATCTCAAAAATTCAGGGAACTTCACTAGTAAATAATCAAACTCTTCTATGGAACAGTCAGACAACATATAAATGAAAAACTAAGGTGAAACATGGATAAGTAAATTCTCTGTAGGGCTTCTATGCATAGGTTTTGGTATTTCTATTTTAATTTTCCAGTCTGCTCCCTTATTTTGGATTAATAAACTTTAAGTATGTCAAATATTTTCTCCTACAGCTGAAAAAAATATATTTACCAGGAAGTATAAATATTATCCAGAGACCACAAAGGCTGAGGCAATAACTTCCAAGTTATAAAAGACAGAAAAAATTTGCTAACTCTCCTGAAATCACTGAGTAAAGTTAAGGGTCTACATAAATACAATAAAAAGGACAAAATGTGACAATAATCCTGCAGAAAAATTAAACCATTTGCACGACATCAGGAAGACAGGAAGAGTATGCCTCTCTCTGAAGAGAGAAATGTAAGAAAGCACATTCATGTGCCAGCTGATCAAGAAGCATCTGAGACCTGTATGTGCATGGAAGTAAATCATCGGTGATGATTTAGGTTGAATTTTGGTTTTTAATAAAAAATGTTCTTACAGTCAGTTCTGGATGCCCACACAGAATTATCTATATGCAGTAGCTACTAACACGAACACCCTGGTATCTGGCAAAACTAGAGATCCCAACAAACTCTCCAGGCTGCTGCCCTAGTTTGGCTAGCCCCAAGGAGCTCACCTTACAGCTTGGGTTCAAGGGGCATAGGAAAGGGTGTAACCTCCAGCAGGCCTCAGGACAGAGTCACAACCTTCCTCAAAACAGTGGGAACAGGGAAAGAAATCTCTCATGAGGATACCAGGGAGTTATCATGAATATTCAAAATTACCAAGGAAAGAACACACCCTTATTCAGACTTTTACTATCGCAGGCAGATAGCCAGTATAATCTCTTCTATAAACCCCTTTCTAATTAAACTTCCAAAGGAAAAAGTAATGATTACTAAGCCCATTTATCCAAACTTATTAAGATTACGTATATATGTTTGGTTTAGATATTACCTTAACAATTGTTGACAGTTTTCCAATTAAGAAATTAGAAGCCTGCCAATAAAAAAGCAAAGGGAAACAAAAGACAAGATTAGGAGAAACGGTTTCCGTAGCTCCTGAACAACTTTTAGAGGAGTATAAAGACTAATATTGAACAGACAATCTGTCCTCACTCAGAGTAACAAAAAAGGGATGTACATCTCTTTTCTATTAGTTTGATATCTCCAGTGTATTTTGGAGCTTTTCTTTTTTTGACAAACAATTTAACCTTGGCAGAACATACCAAGAACACAAAGGCTGAGAGAGAGCATTATTTTACTGCACATAAGTTTAGTAAGGAATGATGATTGTTTCCAGTTTCCTCAGTTCAGTCTTTTAAGAGCCATCTGATGCATACTATTACTAGTCCTTAGGAGGAACATACCCCAGTCCAGCATAACCCTAAAATGAACAACCACCACCCTGCTCATACACAGACAGGTCTAAAATGTAAAATTCCATGGATGGCGATACTTAATGCTGAAACACGCTCATAGAATCACCAAGAGAAGCAGAGGTGAAACTTCCCTCCTGGTGAAGCAGGAAGGCATTGCTTAACCAGTCAAATACATGAGATAACACTTTGATCTCATAAAATATCATGTGCCCCCAAATAAACAAGAAAAATGTTTATCTTAAGTAGGTTGGTGGCAAGTTATCTCCTCAATACATTGGAGGAGGGGGCATTAAAGCCCCTATTAACTGGACTGTTGATATTTTTCCAAAAATAGACTGTGAAAAAAAAAATAAAAAAAATCTCTGTTCAGAAAAGCTTTGCTCTGATGAATGCAACTCAACGCATATGGAGATGCAGGAAGACAGAATCTCTCCTGAGGTGGATGTCAGCAGCTGGATACAGGGAGAGACACCTTTCAGATTTAATTTAGGTATTAGCAGACAAGGTATGGTTTTCTCATCCTTTCCTCACCTGTTTCTTGAGTTGTATTGTCTTTTAAGAATGTCGCATGTACCTTATTTGCATTTTAGGCACAGTTAAGAGCATTTTCAAAGAGACTTACTAATTACCAGGCATTCTTCATCTGTGAATACTGAACACCTGTAAAGAAGAGTGCTGGGGCACCCAAACTCATGCTCCTGCTCCTTCATATCTTGGGGTTTTGGGGTGAAGAGTGAGCTCTTCATTCAGGTGCTTATACCACAGAGATCAGGAGAAGAAGAAAAGTCTTTCAGCAATCAGTAACAGCTTGGAAGTTCTCATGAACCAAGATACTGGGGAATACAACTGAAGCAGGCATCAAGGTTACACATTAAAGTAATCCTTTTATTCCATACATTTCTCATAGCATTTCTTATTTAATTAGAAAAACATAAACCTTAAGGATATTGGAAAGTTTATTTCTTTTCAGTACATACTATGTGTATTTAAAATAGGGAGATGCAGAAAGACTAAGTGATTTGCTAGAGACAGCAAAGAAATCCCATTGCAAGAAGTGAAGCCAAGCTATTGTATGCAGGTATTGTCCTTCAGCCACAAACTTCGTATTTTCTGTGATGTCAAACATCTTAAAGCATAAAAGGTCTCATAAGATCTTTTATTTGGTGTGAGTGAATGTTGTAGAAAAAAAAGGTATTATTTATGTTCATAAGAATCTAAATGGATATTCTTTTCATGCCTGAAGAGGCATGCCTGAATCTGACACTTGATTAGGCTGAATCAGGCAATGCTGTCAGGCAGGCTTCACTCATACAAAGCGAACAGTCATGTACTGTGACTGTGCACCCAGCTAAAAATTTTATGATCTCAGGGGTGTTGCATTTCGGAGGTGAGTTGTGACGTCAATGAAAGGAGCACAGCAGATACTGCAGTTCAAACATGTTCTCCATGGAGCACTGGCTATTTTCACAACCAAAGACCAAGAGACATAATGGCTAAATGCAAAGATGTGTTGTCATATTCCATTTGTCAGAACTGATATTATTTCAAAGTTCTGAACTGAAAAAAAAAAATCGGAAAACACAAACTAATACCTCAGATATTTCACAATATGTAATGTATAGATTGACTCATGATCAGGAAGTGTTCATTCTTTGTTTTATCTTTTATCTGAACAAGTACATTCATACACAGTAGAAAAATCCTACTAAGGTAAATTCACATATTTCCTCATATTTATAATATGCAGATTTACACTGGCAACTAACCGCTAGAAATTAAAAGGATAATAAACCTCTGTTAAATGAACTACAGCACTAATGAAAATAATACTACCTACAAAATTCACCAGTGACACAAAGCAGGCACAGTTCTGACAAGCCAAGGTAAGCTTTCTTCCACCAAACCGCTGACGCAGTTCTCCCTTGACCTCAGAGAACCCTGCCATAGACTGGCAGATTATTTCATTGCTCTGAACTGGCTGCTGAAGACATCTTTTCTCCTGTCAATTTGGTTCTTGTTTTCTTTGCTCAGGATATCAGTTAAGTGAGTAAATATTCTGAATTATGCCCCTGTGATTTTCTGGTGCATGTACTTATTGCCTCCCCAACTTCCAGAAACTCATTTCACCGCAGGCCACCAAAACCCATGAAGATGGTCCGGTGGAAAGAAACTAGACCTTTTAAAATATGATCCATATCGCCTCATGCAAGCGTGAAATAATTCTACAAATATAGTTAAAACTATGTCAAGCTCATGATTAAATTATTCTTATGTGGTACTTTACGTGCTTGACCTGAATCTCATTAAGCATGAGTAGACACAGCCAGGTAGTATCTCAGGGAACTACTGAGGTAGCACTCATGCTACTGCTAACTGATGGGGGTGAATGTATCAAATCAGTCTGAATACCACCCCAGCTAGATCTCTGCTGCCATCCTGATCATCAACAACTTATTACTGGAAATTTTAGCAGCCTCACCTGGTTACATCAACGAGTCTCACTGAATAGCTGCTTGATTTGTTATTGATTTCCCAGAGGGTGTATTTGAAGCAGCAATTTTAGCGACAGATCTTCAGAGCAGAAATGCAGGGCAAAGAAAAAGCTTTGTTTATAAAGAGGGACTCAAGTGGTCACACTCTAATAAGCTGGATTTGGGGGATTTTTTCCAACTGAGGCAAGAAATTCTTTGCAGAAAATCTGCAGGTGTGGAGAAAATGCAAATACTTTCAAACACATTATCTGCTTTACTAGAAATCTGAACTCCTTCAAATTCCAACACCTGACTGTTAGCAGATCTGATAATAGGTATCTTTTCTTAAACCTAGCATATTTGTGACAGCTGTCATATTTGCTGACATACCAGAGATTGAACTGTGGAGCTGTTGAAGCAAAAAAACGAAGGCTGCTATAGCCTGAGCTAATAATCCTCAGATTGGGCTGCAAGCAGATTCTTTCTAGGTAAGCCAAAAAGCACGTTACATGTTCGGCTGTTAATACCAGCTCTGGCATTATGACATTTTCAACAAAAAGTAAAACTGTTAACATTCAAGGAACTTGAATGGAAAAATTCAATGTACTCACACTTGTGGAGCATCATAGGGTGTTAGTAACAGAGATGGGTGCTGCATAAACTGTTTTAAATGTGAGCGTAGTCTTTTAATCTGACTTCAAAAGGAAATGAAGCATGGAGAGGAAGGAAAATTTCTCATACAAGAAAAACACATGGTTACAGCAGAAACTGCCAACGGATGAGAGGTAGAGAAATATGTAAGAAAAAGGATCCTTTACCACAGGAAACGAAAGGTCTGCCCTTTTAAACGCTTCACCCACAGAGCCTTTTATACATGTAAAACCATAATATTTATTATGGCTGCAAACAAAATGAATTTCAAATATTAATAGATTAATGATGTATTGTCTCTATAATGACCTGTAAGTACAGCCTTGTACTACACCGAGCACTGTAAAATTCACTGAAATCAAGGACTTTCCCTGAGCAAGCCCTTACACCCAGACTCTGACACGACAATTTAACTCTTTGTTATTAGATTGCTTATATAGAGCACTATTTTTTGCAGATCAACATTTTGACAATTAAATCTGAAGTAGATGTGTAGCAGTATCAAATGTGATGATTTCACATATAGGAAAGTCTGTACATAGACAGACATGGCAGTTTTGTTTTGAAAAGTTACATCTGCTCTGTGAGCCTCTAAAATCATACCATCATAAGAACTTTGGATGGCAGCTATTCTAAGCTTCCTATGCTTTTGTAAATTGTAAATATTTTTTTGAATTTATTTATTCCATCATCTAACATTTCATGATTTCAGAGGCAACTTTTCCTTAGCAATCTCACTATGGAAAAGAACAATGGATGTACTCACCAAAAGTATAACTTAATATCGAATGGTACAGAGCTTTCCTTTGTTCTTGTGACTTTAACAGAAGCTCTGTTACCCTACAATGCCATACTTGTGACCTAGTAGTTTAGATAATTGAAAGATCTCAATTTTTTACCCCAGAAATCCCACCATATACTATTGCAGGATTTTTTTGTTGGTGTATCTCCTTATTTCTGGACAAACATGTAGGTACTAAGTTGATGCAACAGTTGTAAATAAAAAACTCTGTGCTAAATACACAGATTCTATTATTATAATTGTTCAACGAACTAAGATTTTCAGTAATACTAATGATATATTTTTAGAATGCAGGACAATTTAGTTTGACAAGTATTCATTTTGCTACAGTATTTAAGAGCTGAGAAATATAGCCATCCACTTTTTCTGATATTCATGTTAAGACCTATTTTAAAGTACAAAGAAAATTAGTATGCACCTCCTTTCTCAGTATTCTGTGAACAACTAAGCTTCCATTTAATTTAAGTAAATGCTTTAAGATTTCTGCAAAATTGAATTGCAGTAATTCTTAGTTGCAAAATGTGGATTTTACTGCTTCCTTCTGAGAACTTGCACTTAATATAAGTTGCTCTGCTTTAACAGTTAAGCTGCTAGTTTCAGTGTATTTACTCTTGGTTTGCAGATGTGTAACTAAGAAGAAGTTGAGTTTCTCAAAAAGAAGTTTCGGACTACGAAAACTAGTGGAAAAGAGAGCTTTGCTTTCTCCCTTAGTATTACTGACTTTTAATGAACTCAGTACATTCAAAGATGCTTCCCTCTTCACAGAAAGCCCCAGTTTTAGGAATTTACAGCTTTGAGAAAAACAAATTTGCTCCGAATTTTAGCTGAAAAATCACATTGTGGCATGCGATGTCAGGTTGCATCAGCCTTACTTTAGTCTATGATACAATTCAAGCAGGAGTGACACAATCCAAAGTGACTTTGCACAACAAAATGTCAGCTAAAAAAACAGAAACAAATTACTTTTATCAACATTATAGCTAGCCAAATGCACTGAAAGGGTATGGCTAAAATGTTTATAAACCACAAAATAATGATAGATACCCTGGAGACTGCTAGGGATTTTATTACTCCTCCATGTCGTCCAGACATCCTAATGCAAAACTCACACAAACCCTTCACCTGCCAACCGCCTTTGTACACATGAAGCCAATGAAAATCTCATTTGGTAGAAACAGGAGTGATCCTTGCCAACACACACATGCACTCCAACTTTTCTTAAATTGATCAAAAGTTGTTACCCCAGAGAGGACTGAGATCAAATATCACCTCAGATCATTACCCTAAGGACAGAGTCCCTACACACCTCATACACAAAGGCTACTTGGAATTTCCACAATGTAGTTTGCTCTGATTTCTCTTGCTATACCAGGCTTCTTGCTCACTGGAAGCTTACTTTCCTCTCATCTCTTTGTGATGCTGCCTGTACTTTAATAAAGGTATCAGGCATAATGCAGAGACAAGAATAAGGTTCACGGGAGGGCTATTGGGTCACAACAGCAAGTCATGCATGCCTAGTTCAAAAGTTAATTGATGTATTATCACACTGTCCAAATATTTCTGTTCTTTTATTTCTCCTCATGCAAAGAGTTCCTTTGTGTCCTCCCTCCACCTAAACCCACAATTTCTCCAATTATAAAACTCAACTGAAGCAAAATTCAAAGTTTGTGCATTAGCAGAGGCTGTGATTCCATCGCAGGGAGGTGTAATGGGCGTCAGGTCAAATGTTGAGATGAATTGCGCTTGACATCTTTCAGGGACATTCTTGCACATCTGAATTGCAGAATGTGCTCTGTGCCAACTTAATTCAATTGACAATAGAGGCTTCATACTGACCACGACACATTTCACATGTACAATTATTTAAGCACAATGGGATTTTCTTCATAGAACATCTCTGGAAACATAATGACTTAGAGACTATATTAAGAGCATGATACAATGCAAGGTTAAAATCTAAGTGTTATCTTTAGCTTTCTTGGGAAAAGACTTTTTAAAATGCATTTTAGCAGGTCTTTCAAAATCATTCTTAAAACAATAAAGTTACCTGCAGACTGCTGAGACACTAAGTGTATTCAATAAGAGGTAGAATTTGCCAGATGTTTACAGATATGTACTCTATACGTGGAAACACAAGAAATAATTGTATTTTCTATAATCTATCCAGACTCAGTAGAAAACATCCTATATAGCATCTAGAAATACTACTTGATATTAGCACCTCAAATGTCAGCCATAATCTACACATCTGTAATTAGCCAATCAATACTTACTTTTCATAAGAAAATAAGAAACCGTTTTCCATACATCATCTAAAAAAGAAAGCATTTAATTCTAAAGAATTATATGTTTTTTTAAATTGCTATCCCTAACTTGACTCCCACCTATAAATCAAAAGCTAGAAACTGTACCAATATTTTATGCACTGCACTGTAAAAATTTAAAATCAGATTAGAAAACATGGTTGCCATGGCACCTGAGAACTACACTTTCATGCAAAGCAATTCAACAGATGCAAAAGAATTGAACCTTACAGCAGGCATGGTATAATTTTTAGATAAACTTAAGAAGAAGCTGGGAGGATATTTCCAGCTCAGGCTGATAGCTGGATGGCTTCTTGTTCTGTGTTTCAGGAACCTGCATCTCTATGTCTATAAATGCTTCAGACTCTCTCTAAGGGCTGAAATGTTCCTAGGGTGAAATCTTGATGTTATTCAAGTCAATGGGGGTTTTGTCACTGACTTCAAACAAGACAGGGTTTCTCCTTGGCTCTCTGAAGATGGATGGCAAAAAGGAACATTTAGGGAGGATAGCAGTCTCAAGTCAAGAAGGTCAGGCTAAACTGCGGTATGGCACTGCATCTTCGCTTGTAGGAAAAGTTCATGCAGCCTGTTTGTTCAAAAGCTGCTTCTCTGGATCCCCTGGATTACATTTAAGGGGAAAGGGTTCACAGATAAATGAGCTTAATTCCTATTTCATAGGATGGTTGTAGGTGTTGCACACATTATTTTCTTTGCCCAGGGACATTGCCAAAAAGAGAAGAACAAAGAAAGAAACATCAGGAATACTCTGGCAAATAAGAGCCAGAAATAATAGGGACCAAAAAAAAAAAAAGTTTTCCAGGAATTTTGTGCCAAAAAATGGCATTTTTTTGTATTGTTCTTACATGAACATTGCATTGGAGAAGCTCCTTCTTCTGACATCACTGAAATTTGATTGACTGTGACATCTGAGTTGTCCCAGAAAAATCTACTCCTTTGACCACTAAGAACCACCTTGACAGACTATTAAATTACTCTTTAGAAGTCTGGACTGGGCTTTCAAATTCTTTAACACCTACTATTTTCTGTTCTGGCAGCTGAATTAGTGGTCAGGAGAGCAAGCTAGTCATTTTTCCAGATTTTTTTTAACCTGGTCAAAAGACCATAAGTTCAATGCTTTTTAAAACTTAGTAATATCATCATGACTAAATATTAAAGCGGTTGTTTAAAAAACCCTGTTCCCAGCAGTTTGCTCTGTGCAATTTATATATCTTGGCCTGTGAGCACATGAATAGCAAGAGCTGAATCTGAACATGAAAAGCAGCCTCCTATTTTGCCATGCCACCCACCGCACTTCTTCATGACGTGATTTCTGTGCTCATCCAGGTGGAGCAGATGTGACCAATGTGCAGCTAGAAAAAAAGGAAAATGGCAACAGCTTCCTTCGATGCTGCACTCAGATTATTTACTCTAAAAAGCACACTCCTCAAACAGACTTCTGATCACATGTGCCAAAGAGGGCTTTGTACACGAGAAGAATTTCAGAAAAAAGCAAGCCAACAAACAGGGACTCTGCCCCAGACAGGTGACTTGATTGCTGTGATTCTGCAGCCCAACGGGATCGCTGAGCAAGAGAAAAGATAAAGGAGCCCTTTGTAGATACTGGCAATGACACAGCCTGCGTGTATGCACATCATGTAACACTTTTCACTTCTTTATCCTTTGCTGCTGGGGTTTAGTTTTGAAGGAATTATCGCACTTTATAACACAGAGGATTGCCAGTGGTTTAAGTAAGGTTTGTAGGTAGCTATAACTGCCTTTAAAAATAGCACTATAACAAGCAAAAAAAAAAAAAAAAATTCACAAGAATCCCACTCCCTCAATGAATCATTTAATTTCAACGAGAAAAATTAGATATTGTATTGGGACAGCAGCATAATATGCTGCATCAAGTTGTGAACTGCTGAGGCAATACCCTGATACCAAATGTGAAGGGCCACTTTCTTTGCTGCTCAGATGTTCCACCGCCTCTCGCCTCTCCACGCAGCCAGATCCTGCAGAGCCACCTGCTGCTCCCCAGTTCCTTCTCCATCAGGGAGGCAGGTGAGGACCGGGGACAACCAGCCACTGCAGGACGCTGGGGCTCGTTAGAGCACGCTAATGCGGAACCTCACCCTCATTTTAAATACTGCTTGCTGGGACTAGAATGTGCATCCTTCGAGAAATCTGCACACACAAAGCTGACAATGCCTCACACACTGTGCCTGTCAGACAGAGGGAGCTGAGATATACTCCTGATTAAGAGGACACACAAAAACTTCAGATTTCTAATTTGTTTCCAGGTTGCAAGGAGAGAAGAGTGCCCATCGCCACCTGGTGCCTATCCCTGCAAATTCAGGGAGGGACGTGGGAGGGGAATCCAAGAAGTGGCTGCTCCGGGGGAGCCCTTCCCTTGCTATCATCCAACCTATTTGCTGTGTCTGCACTTAAAACGCCTCAGAGCTTCTGCCAGCCAGGAACTAAGGTCCTGGGCCAGTTTCTTCCTGGCCATGCAGCACTGAGGGGCTGCTCCAGTTTCTGTGCAGAACCAGAGCTGACGAGACACGGAGGAGGAGGTGGGCTTGTGACAGGTATCTGCTGAAGAGTCTCATTTGCAGCAGGACAGGAGGTTATCTGAGGTTTTTAAGGCACTATAAGAGTATTCCATCTCCCGCAGCAGGAAAAAAAAAGTTTATTAAAGGTTGCCTTATTTAGGAATTGAACAGGAGATGCAGCAAATTTTCTTGAAGTTGCAGAACAGCTGAGACGCCATTGAGACTGTTTTTGAAGGGATCACCTGCTTTGATATCCTATCCTTTTTACAGCTCTTCACAACTGCTTTTTGTGGAAAATGAAGTAGTTGGGACAATGGAACTGCAATAATATCAAAGAATTTTATTTACTAACCTTTAGTGTGCTGATTTTGGCAGTACACAACTTCTACTCGGAGCAAACAGGGAGAGAAAATGTGATGAGTTACCAAAAACGAAACGATGCTTGTCAGCAGTCTATGCATTCTCTTCGTACTGAAGCATCTATCTGTGTATTTCACTCAAACATCTACTGTTTGCATAGAAAAGAAGGCTTAGCCTTACATTTCTGATTCTAATTAATAAGGTTATAATAGTGAGATACTTGATTTTTAGGGGGAGGCAACAAACATTTCAATTTCTACTCCTTCTTTCTTTTCCTTGTTATCACTCAGCCTACTCAGAAATGTTATATAAGGTTCAAAGTGTTTAATTCAATTTTGAAGAATGCATTCAACAGCACTTAAAAAGTCATACCATTAGCTATCAATTTTATCCAATACATTTCTTATTAACAATAATCTATCATAGTGCATAATGATTATTGTAAATCTAAGCACTAGGAGATTTAGAATAAATGAACTGGCATGCTTGACTAACTTTGAAACCTGCTTTATAGGTTAATTTTTTTTTTTTTTTCCATGAACACTTCAGTCACTTCACTTTCCTTATAATCTTCATCTCTGAATTGTATTTCCTACTTTCCCCTCGCGCACTTGATTCTATTCAAACAAGCCAAGCCACTCTGAAAGCACTGAACGTACACCTGATCTTCGAGTTTTCCTACATTTAGGTCATCAACAACGGGCTCATACTTGCACCGAGGTTCTCAAAGCTTCATCAGTGAACATACAAAATCTACACTCATATAGACATTGAGAAACCTGTAATATATTTATTTATCTAGGTGGTACATTTTAAATTTCTATCTAAAGAAATTTACTAAACCCCAATTTTAATGCTGACTTCTAAGTTTAAAACTAAATAATTTAGAGTATCTAAATTAAAGTATCATAGATACAGAATATTGTGCTTAGTAACTATGGTATAGTGTGGGCTGTGACAACAATCTAGAATGAAAATCTTCTATTCCAACAGGAACAAGTTTTCTATTAGAAAAAGAGGTGTGTTTGTTAGGAGATAATTATTATACTACATACAGATAGAGGTTGAAACAGTCAGGTTTGCAGGGGAAAGAGGCCTTGGGAATCTTATCCTAATACACTGCTCATGCCCATAAATGAGAGTATATTTGCAAATCCAATTGGCTTTCCTTGTGAAGCAGGGGAATAGCTAAAAGCAGTAGATGCAGGTAGCCATAGATCCATAATTTTTTCTCATTGTTGCTCTTCCAGCTTCTCTGGCTATTACTGGCAAGCTTTATGTATTTCTCTTACACACCGGTATACATCAACCACAAAGTGCACAAGACAACCCTGTTCTGCCCCCTCTCCTCCACTTAGCAGCAGCATACTCGGGTCCAGCAGAAGTCACGGCCTTTGGCCATTCCAAAAGGGTACACAATGAGAATGGTTATTTTGCCAAGAAAAGGGGAAAAGAAATCATAGCAGGAAGTGTCAGGGCTCATATTTAAAAGCTACAGCTCTTCAGTATTCTTGTCTTAGGGGATAAAATTATTCCCTCATGTTCAGAGATCCACGTTCTGCCCTGGAAATAAATTCCACTTTTATTTTACACTCAGCCCCAGTTTATTTGCAAGTGCATGTAGGCAGCTGACTCCTGGCACAATCTGGCCAAACAATGACTAATTGTTACTGACTTCCCAGATGGTCATTCTAATAACCGGAGAAGGGCAACCAACCTAGCAATCAGGTTTCATTTAGCTGAAGACAGCACAACAGCTGTCTTTTTCTTCCCTACATGCTCAAGCAGAGCTTTCTGTTGTTCCAGTACTCTCTTGAGCATGCAGCAGAGAGAGCTCCAGTGAGCTGGAAAGTCCTGCTTTAGATGATGCTTTACCGACTTCTCGCCCCTTTCTCCTCCTTCCCCATTACTCTGCATTTCTGTCCGCTGCAGTTGCACGGTAACTTTTGGTGGGGGAAGCGGCTCAAACACACATGCTATCGCCAGGCTCTTCAAAGCACTGGAGTTCAAAGGCAAGCGTCTTACAAGAGAATATCCATAAAAATCACAGCAAAAGCAGTAACAGAGTTTCTGCAAACAACAGACAATGCCATTCAGTTAATTTTCCCCCATCTCAGGATGAGCTGGTTAGCTCCTCACACCGACAGCCACCAGCTAGTGAGAAGCCCTGGTAAAACAGCCAAGTAATGTCTCATGTGTGGGGTAAATAAAGTCAAGATTAAAATTTCATCAGCCTCACAGAAGTTGGGACACCAAGTATGGACATCAGAGCATTTTTAATTAAGCGTGAATTGCAGTGGATTCTTCTAAGCTATATCCATCAGGGCCAGAAAAACTCACAACCTAATCCAACCAGCTGGCCTCCATCACAGTGCATTTACAGGGGCCAGGAGAGCGTTGAGTTTGTTCCTGCAGCTCCTGATGTCATTCTGCAAGAAAGGCACAGATAGTTCAAATGGACAGGCTTTTCCTGAAGAATATTACAGCAATGGAAAGCGAGAGAAACCAAACCTTTGCCTGGTAGAAACTTTTCTGGATTAAAGGCCAGGTAAGTCAGAGGAACCTTTAAGACAGAGGCAGTCTGGCACACAGTCTGGTATAAACACTGAAAACCAGGATGATGTTCCCCTGAACCACTTTGGCCACAGCAGAATTAAAACTCCTTCAACTGTGTGTTTGCACTTAAGCAGAAAATCATTTATATCCTAAATGTATCTCCTGAATGTGTTATGGTCGCTGCTTTCCAGACGGAACACACTTCAGCAAGTGCTAATCTCACAAAGTTATCAGCTACTGAGTCCGACATTGTCTCAGGTGAGAAATCTGATCTCCACCACAGAGCTTTGATTTGTCACATTTCTCTCCTTGGATTTCCAGCCTGGCCTTTTAGAGAATTGATTTTGGTCCCACATTAGCCCAGGAACAGCAGGCTTAGCAGACCACACGCATAGCAGGAGACACAAGATACGCACCTCAGAGCTGAGGGAACGGGAGCTTGTTCACAGGTACAACGCACCGAAGGCTTGCCAGCGACCTCAGTCATCATCACATTGCACAACTTAACTGAAAAGCCAGTTCCTGGCCGTGCTGGCACCGACAGCCCATGCTGGCTGGCTTCCTCCCATGGCCAGGATTTGGATTACCCCGCATGTCCTGCGGCAGCAGAGTTCCTCTACTAATCGCAGAACGCAGCGCTGCCAGTGGCCAGGATTTGGATTACCCCGCACGTCCTGCGGCAGCACAGTTTCTCTACTAATCGCAGAACGCAGCGCTGCCACGGGAAAGCATCCCCGTAACAAGTCTCATGTGACCTGCCCCACATCAGTCGTTTCCAGAACAATTACAGTGGTAAATGCTACAAATAGCTAATCCCAGCACAGTTTCCTCTTTGTTTCTTTTCCTCCCTAAAAATATCAGACCAGTGAAGTCAAGACTCACAACATTTAATTGCAATCGTCTTGGAAATACGAAAATAGCATTACAAATTATTTCTGAAATCCTTTTCTTGTGAAATACTATTGTCTAAATACCAAGAGATTAATTTACAAATAATAGACAAATTTGCTTGTATATCTGAACAAGCACGGATAACTCTAAATTTCTGACTTAAGTTGCAGCCACTGTTTTTTGCTAGTAAATCACTTTCCAGCTAGACACAATTCCTGCAAATGTGCCGTATCAGATGGTGTGAATGATTAGTTTTCAACTGCTTTTTATAAGCTGCACAGCTTTTATACATATTACTTTTTATGTATAGCATTTCCTCTGAAACCGCACAGGTACATAGCGCTTGCTTACCAAAACTGTGATATCCTAAAGTCTTTGACATTTTGGGATTCAGAAATCATTCCACACTTTTCTAGCAATTATCCAGAATTGTGAATAGCCTCAGTACGACTTGGTGACTGTCCATTCGACAGAAATCAGTCACTAACCAGTGCTTTCCTTTCCGATTGGCATCTTTATACAAGTATCACTGGTGCTGAAGTTTCTGAATTTGGGTCTGGAGTGTTTCAGTCGTGGACCCCAGGTGGGGAGGAGGACACAACCTGAAGGAATATGGATTTCCATCATGACTGGAACTGAATGTGAAATCTTCACCTTAGAATATGAACCGCTACAGGCTGGGCTGAGTTTATTAGCATGGGAACGCCAAGATTCAGCACCGCTATAGGCTGGGCACAGAAAGGGCACCTAACACACTGCAGTAAATAGCTGTGCTTAGGGAGACTGTTAATGCCCAATAAATATTTATTTCTTCAAAAACATCTCCAAGTAGGAGACTAACTCAAGCCAAACATATCTGAATATGAACATAACCTAATAAAGTGTTTTTATTTTTAAATTATACATTGCATTCAGGATTTTAGACTACATCAAAAATTCTCTTTGTTAGCTTGGATTAATATTTTAAAGCTGAAAGTATGACAAGGAGACAAAAGGAGTATTGTAGCAGATTAAACTAAAAACACCCTTTGCCACATTAAAATAGCTTTTAGAAATAAAGGGACAGCTGTTCACAGGATGAAAAGGAGTTGGAATAAATGAAACAACTATGTGATGTCTTGATAGTCTGATGTATACACTCCCGTGCCACAGATCTCTTTGTACAATATTTATATTTGTTTCTCAGTAAGATTAACTGTGTTCTTATTATTCATTTGCATTTATGACTCAGTTTCAGAACAGCTCTCAGACACCCTCCACATCCGAGTTTTGCCTCTAAGCATGATAGGAGAAGAAAAAACAACACCTGTGCCCTGCAAAAGAAGTGTTCTTGCAGAATATACATTAGTAAGAGGTCAGGCCACTTTTTTTTTTTTTTTTTTTTTTTTTTTTTTTTTGAGAAATAGTCTGAGCACTGGTATATTTTCTAATTTTACTTCCACAACAAAAGTTAAGATTTTCTGCAAGCTCCTTTGGATAAGTAAAACAGTAAGTATTCTACCCTGTGACTGTATCTGATAGCCCAAGGGAATCCTACAAACACCAGCTCTCAAGCTAAGGATAGCTCATGGCACACGGGCCACAACTCTATTAAGTTAGCACACAGACAAGTGGGACTGCAAGACAGAGAGGAAAATTAACATATTTTTGAAATGTCACTAGGTCAAATATGAACCACATTTTTTCCCAGCTGGCTTTATAACTGGTTTGATTTTAGGGCTGGCAGTTCATCCGTACAGCTTCCTCAACCTAGATACTGTTTGCTCTAAATCCTATACATATCATACGTGGCTGAGGTAAAGAAAAGTCTTATTGTCACAGGAAGAAAACCTGAGAAGACCGTGGCTGCTTCCCCCAGCTCAATCTGAACAGCAAGCACAGGGAAGACACCTCTTAAAGGTGTCCTGTGGTTCACCAGAACCTGACATTCATCCTACAAAACATCCAACAAACAGCCACTGGAGATTCCCACGAGGTGAATTCACACGCTCACTCCTGTAATCACTGCGTCTCAGCCATTATTTCTGCACAGTCCCAACACCACCCAGCTGACAGCACTCCTGCTACAGCATCACCCTCTCGGCACATGGAATTAATTTCCTCCAGTGCCGTTCTCAGGGGATTTTCCCATAGGAAGAAGGGAATTCGCTCTTCTCTGTCAGTCTTGGGGGCTGCTCCTGGCCCAGCAGCTGCCCGACAGTGGGAAGGCGAAGATGATTTCCCCATTGCTTCCTTCCATCTCCAGCCAAGAGACATGGGCACAGCTCATAGAGGGGAGCAGGTTGTCTCTACCACAGCACCAGGGTGAACACTCACTAGCTGTGAAGTATTAGAGGTACCTCCTATGCCAAGATGTTATCACAGGTGGTTGTTACCCTCACAGCAACAAGACAGGGTGGTCTGGAGAGCTCCACAAATAAAACCATGACCTAAGAAGGTGAGGCTGTGTGGCCAAGGGCTGCCCTCACCACTGTGTCCTCACCTTGTGCACCTCCACTGCAAGGTGCTGGTATCCTCTCCCAGGGCTGGGGTGCCCGGGAGGGTGTCTGCATTACCTCTGCGTGTGCTCCGCACTGCAGCCCAGACAGGACATTGTGAATAGAAGTATGACATGAATAACTTTAGAAACATTTGAAAACAGTTAAGGGCTTCAATTGCGTGTCTAGCTTTACAATAAGACAGGACATCGTTTAAAATATTTCAGGCTTTTATCTATTCCCAGTGATCCATATTTTATTCAAGCAGTACAGGTGTATTGGCCCATAGCCTCTAATTCACAGTAAAAGGGATTCTATTCTGTCTCTGCTAGCTAACATTTCATCAGTTTACCCTTCAGAAACACACCATTTTGTCTGCTTGCAAAATTACTGCTTAGAATATTGATCCATGCAGGCAGTGTTTTGCTCTGAACTTACTCATTAGAAAATGATTAAGGTGGGGAAAAAAAAAAAAAAAAAAAGACCAGACCTTGGAGTATATAAGCAGTGTGTTAGAAATTAAGCACCACAAAAGTGAGTCATAGGGTAGAACAGATCGATGGTAAAATTCAAATGAATGCACTTGCAGCTAACAAGTGATCCAGAGATGCTGATTCTCACTGCAGGGCAAGTGCTACGTTACAAAGAAAACAAAACTAAAAAGAATTTATCATACTGTTCTTCACTTGACTCCAAGGGTGAATACTTGATAAGAAAAATGCATAAAGTTGAAAAATAAGATTAACATAAAATAACTTTGCTTTGGTTTTTATCCTCCTGCTCACGGTGAAGCAATGCTCTACAAATTATTAGCCCAATATAAAAACCAGAAAAGTTTCAAGAGAAATCTCTAGAGAAGTCTTGGAGGCAGAATGGGAAAAATCAACCAAACAAACAAACCTGATTTCCTGCCCTGCACCTTGCTGGCCCAGCACAGTCTGCATACATCCTGCCTCAGACAACAGGAGCTGCACTTCGTCATGAAACCCATAAGCAGGAAACGTGCCTATGTGCAAGGAGGACACCCTGACATCATCACCACCTAAAGCTGCTTAAAACAAAGGAGAGATCTTTGTATAGAGGCAGAGGCTGCTCCCAGAAGCCCAGTCTCACGACAGGCCTGGCACTAAATAAAACCTGCAGAAGAGTCTTTTAATATGATGATCCACATCCAAATAGGCAGAATCCTGAACAATGATCTCTCATTTAAAACAAACCAACCAACTCTGGTTTATTACTAGCAGGCAGAAGAGCAGGCGGTTATTACACAGCATCGCACACACGACGGCTGGGGTTAGAGGGCACCTCTGGAGATCATCTCATCTCACTCCTCACTCAAGCAAGGGCAGCCAGGGTACGCTGTCCAGGACCGTGCCCTGTCAGGGTTTGAATATCTCCAAGCATGGAGACTCCACAACCTCTCTGGGCAACCTGTTTGATCAGGAAATCTGAGCAGTTGGGAGTCAGTCAGGTCAGCTCTGTGCCAAACCCCGCGGGGTCTCCAGCTCAGCAGGACCTTGCAGGGAATCCTCTGTCATAACACCAAGCTCAGCCCATCCCCGATTTAACTGCTGCAGATGAGAGCAGCCTTAAGGCTGTTTTAAGTTACACCATGGGACAAACAGGCCACCCGCTGTCCCAAGGCTTGGGAGTCAAAAAGGAGGTTTAGATTTGCTGGGTTTTTTAAAATATATTTTTATACCACCTCCACCACAGGAGAGGTCTGACTCCATTACTGGACACTCTGTAGGACATTTTGGAGACATCTTTCTGAGCGTTGATATTAATGTTTGAAACTATTTTTGCTTAAGATGTCTCAGCAACTCTGTGCCAAAACAAGAACTATTAAATAACTGGCTAAAGGCTCCTTTTTGCCTGAGAGATTACTTCATGGTGGACACAGACTCTAAAAGCTCGGCATTTTCTGAAAATGTGTGCAGCAGTTGCTGTATGCTTTAAGGCAAACATTTATACATTAGCATGGTATGATGCGTGAATAGTCTTTTCCCCACCAAGCCTGGCACATGGATCTCACCAATTCAGTGCTCAGTAAGGATCACACGATAAACATGTCAGGTTTTGGAGATATTTTCTAAACAGGATTGACAGAGTTGATCTTTGTTATTTCCAGATTCAACTCTTTTTCTTCGACCGTGTTATAAACAAACAGCAGAGACAAAGTGAATCCCAGACTTTTCTGCTGTATCTGCTTTCTTCCACTGAATGAGGATAATGCATTGCTTCCTTTAGGGTCTTATTCCACCTTGATCGTATCCAGTAATAAGTTTTATGTCACTTCTAGAGTTGTCTGAAAATTGTTCAAAAGGATTTTCATAAAACTCAAAACAAGCTGAGCTATTTCTAAGTGCAATTTGGTAAAAATGTAACAAAAAAGAATTTGACTATCTTGTGGGCAGTTACACAAAGCAGCTCTCATATGTAAATACAGCCTCACAAATTATTTGCAAATTCTGTACTATAGATATGAAATAAAAATAAATACTGTTAAAAAATACCAGATATAGGGTTACAGCTAAGAGAGAGACCATTTTAGTTGTCCATGCTGTATGTCCACATCCACAGAGTCAAGAATTATTCCCACATCATGACCGTACTTCTTGATTTAATTTGCACATGCCTCACTGCAGCATAATGAAGAATCTGTAGCATCTCTAGATACTTTGGAAGCTGCATCATCAAGTCATCAACTAATTCTGGGTCATCACATTTAATCCCCATCAGTAACCATATTATATAATTCCTTTCAGAACAGTATTTCATTGCTTAAAAAAAATGCTTTACTTCTAAGAAGAATTTTTCCAGAGCCAGCTGTCATTTGTTAGATCATGTTCTTTTCTGCCACAACTGAAGAACATTTTTAAGATAAAAAATTATTTTCCCAGGTTTTTTTTTCCAGAGGCTGATATTTTCTTATTTAATAGTCAGTGCATGTTGTAGATGATAGATCATTCATACAACTATAGATCGGATAATAAACAGCTTAAGTATGAACATTAGTACAAACCAAAATGCTAGGTGCAAGCATCTCCAAAATTTATATGGTTCAAAAGTCTGGGACACATTATAAGTTCTCTGTTGGCTATTATTAAATTCTATTCATTTCCTTTCAGGCAGAATACCTTAATTATAGTCACTGAGCAAGAGACACTTATGAGAGGAGGAGGAGGATAAGAAACTAAATGAGAGGGCTTGATTAGTATATGCACTGTAATATATAAGAAACAACAATTTAGATAAAACTGAAGGGAAGCCATAACAAAGCTGCAACACAATGTTTGTGTCCTATGATTTTCTGCACGACTGGGATTGTCCTGGAATAGTATACCCTGATTATCCCCATTTTTTAATGGTTAATTTACTCATGAAGGGGCTCAAACAAACCCAGTGCAAACCAACAGTTTTTAAATAAGACTACAGTCGGTCCATATAAACAACCTATGCCCCTATGTATTTTTAAAGCTGAAAATAAATAGCAAATACAATACAGAATATCTAACTGAAGTTCAGATTTCCTCTAGGCATCACCATGTAAACACACTTGTTCTCTATCACAAATAATACATCTGATCAATGTTCAGCCTTTGAAAAATCTTGAACAAAGTTTCTTTCAGAATGATCAGAGGCAATCACACTGTGGGTTTCTGCTTAAAAGCTTTTACAAGAGTGTTCACACTAAGTTTCATGCGGCTCGGATACCTCCTATGGTTACCCTAGAAATTCAGTGATGTTGCTGGATATGTCCCACAGATGTTTGGTAACCCTGAAACTGGTTATCCACAGAGAACCAGTTAGCTTGGCAGCCTGATGTTCGAATGCCACTTAGCAAGAAAGTGCTTGCAGGAATTAAACAGCAGGGCTAAGCTAAGAAATTATGAAAGAAAAGCCAACATCTAGTAAAAGAAACCTAGAAATCTAGGTTTCTAGATTCCAAAAATACAGATCCAAGTATTATGCTGACAGTACAGTAAAATCTGCAAACAATCGACCCCCTGATGACAGCACTATCATCGTACTACACACACGTTACAGAGACACTTACTGAGCCCCCCCGACAGGAAGATCACTTTCTGACAAATGCGTCTGATTTCTTTTGACACACACTGAATCTGATGCCCTGGTTCTTTTTACATCACACAGGGAGTTATATATGCAAACACCAATATAGTGCTTCTACAGCTAGCCTTGAATCCAACTCTGAAGTACCTTCTTGCTCAAGATAGTAACAAGATACTCCTCCAGAGACCAAACCTGCTGTCCTTTGAAGAATGCACAGTCTAAGCCTGCATTTATCAGAAAATCTGGCCACTCGTCCTGCAGTCTGCTACTGAGATTTGCCAAACTAAGTTGATTTGAAATAAGCATGATCATCACTCACTCACTTTATGCTGATATAAATCCAGAATTTAGCTCTGTGATATTGCTGCAGTTGGCTCCTACCGTAGTGCATAGAAATTATTGATCAATTTGCAGAACGCTTGGAGAGACAGGCTGAAGAACTGAGCATACCCATAGAAACATGGCAATGCCACAGATATTTTAAGAGTGCACAGAAAGATAAATAAATTTGTGTAATATTAGCCCACAATTTAAATAATATTTAGATTTAAATAATAAAGATAAAACTCTATGGTATAGAGAAGCTTCTTTATAAAAGGGGAGGGTGTGCTCCTAGCAGAGAGCTGTCCTCAAAATTCAGCTGTAAAAATCTTTTTTGCTTTTAAGGATAATAGCTGTAGCAATGCCAGTCCCTTTTGTACTTAAACTATAAAAAAGGAGGAAAAATATTCATAAACCTAAAATGTCAAAACCAAAATCTTGACCATAAATGGCAGCAACACTAAATACTCCCCAAGTTAGTTTGGCTTTGCTGTTTTGTTTGTGATAACCAGATGCTATGGGGACAATTACAGAGTCCATAACCCAAAGACGCAGTTATACAGACAGATGATATATTTAATTCATTCCGTCTAAAACCAACTTTATATAGCATCAGTTATCCTAAGCATTCACCCATCACAGAAGCGGCAGTCACCTCCACAACAGAGCAAGTGCTCCACATTATAAAACAATTAATAACTTTTCTACACAAGGAAACTTTTGCTGAATGCCATTGACCCAAGCTGGAAGTTTGTCAGAACACCGGGTTAACAACTGCTTCTCTAAGAAAAGAAAAAAAAAAAAAAAAAAAAAAAAAGCAAAAAGCTTTCATGAGAATTTTAATGACTGGAGGTGGTCAGGGCTTTGGTTTTATACTTTGCATCTTAACACTGGCACTGCCAGCCTCTCTGTGTCTCCTGTAATTCTTCCAGTTACTCTAAACAAACAGCCAAATGCACTACTCATTTCCTTATAAGGTTCAGGAATATGTTTTGAAAATTAAGACAGACACCAAAGATGACAGACCTCCTCCTTTCCCCTTGCCAAAAGTCTGGAAATCTGTTCCCCCCCCACTGCATGGCTTTTGGCTCTGCCTGTCAGTCCTGAGAGCCTCCTCTAAAATATCAGGCTTCTTGACTCCCTTCCTCACTAGCCCTCTCCTATGGCTCCCTTGTACCAGGGACCACTGGGCAGGGTGACGTGCCTCTGTCCCCTGTTCCCTTTTGGCAGTTCAATGGAAAATGCTGCATGAAGGAGAATGAGGGCAAAGGACGTGAAAGTACTCTTCCCTCTCCTTCCATGTACAAGCTATGCTCAGAATAAAGGAGAACAGCAAGGAAAGACTCTTCCCATTTTAATAGAATATAAAATGAGCAAGTAATAAAATAGCAGCTCAACTTGAAGGTTTACAGAAGACACTGCAGCTCATGTATCATCTCTCTGCGGTTGCTCTTGGTGTCCCCATGATGCACTCTGTGCTGTAAGTGATAAATGGCCCCAAACTGGCCTCCCCTAGGAGCTGGCAGATACCTTAGAAGAAAGGCACGAGGCTTCGATACTGTGAGCAGGTCACATTCCTCGTGTAGGCTCTACCTACGACTGTCCGAAGATGTGAGTAAAAGTTTATAGATACAAAATTTTCTTAGCTGGAAGTTTATCAGAATAGTCAGTCTTCAGTGTTTAACATCTTTCCCCTCCAAATTTACACTTCGGTTGAAGGAGTGCTTTGAATGAAACATTTACGTGCATCATGTCAGAACCACCTGCTCAGTGGAAGGGAATAGATAACAAAAAATATTGAGATGTTGAGCCTTAAACACATCATTATTTCTTCTTGGCTTCTTTTATGTCTCAAGTTTTGTTCTCTAGGATACCCATAGGCTGTAACCTCTTTGTGTAATATACTACTTCTTTATTCTACTTACTGATTTTTTTCAATTGATTTAGGAGAAAAGCAAGTTTCAATGATTTTTTTTTTTTTGCCCTAAAGACAATCTTTTTTTCTTCTGTCTTCCATTAGACATTCTCAAGATCCAAACTCTCTCTTTAATGTGCTTATTTCCTCAATATTTACTTCCTTGTTCATATCATGTGGAAATTAAGATTCATTAAATAATTCCTAATTTCTTCTTCATCCATCAACCCACAGGAATTAAAAAAAAAAAACAACCCACCTTTTTCTCACCCTTTATAAAATAGGCTCTATAAACAAATTCCTTCATGTCTTTGGAAAAAAAAAAAGCCCACATTTGGCACTACTCACCGAATGAAATCTTGCCATTAACGGTTACAGTCTAAACATTAGAAACGCCTCACTTATCACATACAATATGGAATAAATACCAGCAGTCTGCTTGTATGCTGAAAAATACCAAAGACACAGATGTCTTGAGGCTATGATTAAACCCACCATGCATAACTCACAGCAGATCTGATTCTTTTTGGTGAATAGGAAAAAAAAAATTAAGGCAGATTGAGAAGGAGCAAGACAACCAACAGACAGATCCATTCTCATTTGGGCAGAGACCTAGCAATTGTACCAGCATTATCAAACTAGATAATGCTGCTTTAATGTTTGTGTTTCCTTCTTTTTCTTCCTCCCCTCCCCCCCTTTTTTTTTTGGGTGATGGAGGGTCCCTATGTTTCTCAGCTTTTTTTTTTCCCCTTGCCTTCCTACTCAGGCTTTCACCAGGGTGTGACAAAGCACAGGTAGATGAGAAAATCATTTCACATCATGGAAGGCAAAGGTCAGAGAAAAAGAGACATTGCTGATAACATTTCACAGGTCATAGCACCACATCAACTTTTTAAATGCCTGAGTTAGGGAAACACATTTACATTTCAACTGAAAGCTGGTCAGCTATAAAATCCTGAAGTTTTGAAACCAAGGCAAAGTAACCTCCCTAGCTGCAAATGCTTAATGCTAAACACAAAGATCTCCATAAATATCAAGATGAGGATCTAATGCTCTCAGTTGACTGTATAAGCAGAATACAGAACACAGTGACACCAGAATTACTGTCACTGATTAAGGATGCATTTCTGTAACCTACTGAACCCAACTTTTTGCTTTGTCATTTATGCACGCTAAGGTTATTTCTATTCTGCTCTAAAAGGAATGATAACAAAAACTGAAACTGTTTGAATACCTGTAATTTTCTAGATAGAACCTGTAACATTATAAAAAACCCAATCTGCAGGCTGAATAGGTGAAAGAGAAATAATAGAATAAATCGGTCTGGCAACATTTAAATGGTGGCAAATGTAAGTTTAATATAAAACCATATTAGAACAATTGAGAATCATGAGAGGCTGATTTATTATTTATATAACACACTAAAACTTATCTGTAAAGGAAATTGTGTAATATGCAGTAAATTAGACAAAGCTGCATTATAAATTGGGATTAAATCTTAAACTGGTTTTAATATTTAATACGCTATCATGACTCACATTTTCAATAACGGTTGTTTAAAGTTCAGGAAGAAGCTTGAAAGCAGACTGAGGAGGATGAGTTGCAAAACCTCACCTCCTGATGACACAAATTTAATCAGATCATCTCTTAATTGCCAAAACCAGACAAAACTAGCACATGTCCCCTGTTGAGGACCTGGTCCAAAACTCACCAAAGAGACTGGAAAAGCTCCCATTAAACTTGATAGAGTTGAGATCACAGTAACTGCAAGTTACATAACTATTAAAGCTAGATAAATTATATTACACAGGAATAAAATAATTACAAATTCATTTGGTTTATTTTTAATTACTGTCCCCGTGGAACACTGGCAAAATTCATCCTTTGATGGGAGGAAAAATGGTATGTTAAAAAAAAAAAAAAATTATCCCAGAGGAGCATTTGGAATTACGCTGCTTGATTTGAACAGAGTCGGAGCTGAAGTTCAAGTGCCCGTTTGGATTTCAAACTACACACTTAAGCAGGCAGTATCTGGGCATGAAGTGACATGATTATATTTTTTTGTAAGCGTGCAGAGTGCAAAAAGATGGGGTCTTGCACATACTGGAATGCATTTCACAAGTTAAAATTAGTTTATTTATGGAGTTTTACTTCTGGCCCTATGGAACACTGACTGGAAAGGTTTTGGTTGCCTCAGACATTTGTTATTTGCACTACTGTGAAAAAACGATTGTCTCACTTATGGTCTGTGGCCTTAACACGCTGTGCAAAGAAAATAAATCAAAGTCCTTGACCAAAAAGGTTTATAACTGAAGATGTCAAACAACAGAGAAACAAAACCAGGGACAGTTCAAGGAAACCATGACACAGCTTTGGTCAGCAATTTAATCAGTGGTCTCAGCACACTGGCAGCCCAACTCCTGCCAGGAAAGCTCTAAAGAAGAAAATGATTTGTTTGATTGAGGGTTACAGAGAGTGTCAAAGGCAATATGGAAAAGGCACCAAATACTGCAGGTAGTCCATGGGGGCAGTTGTCAGGCTGGGGAGAGAAGTCAAGCTACCATGATGTCCTAGATGATGACAGGAAAATTGGGATATGGCTTTACAGGGGGAAAACAATTAATATTTGATTCAGTGGAGCAGGAGGAGACAGTCCCATAATCTAGGGTGTGATTTCAGCAGCAAGAGGCTGAATGTAAACGAGTGGGTGGCGCTAATGTTGGTCAACTTCAGATAAAAGGATGTTGCTCATAATCAAGACATGAAATTACGTTGTCTGCACAATACTTCACTCGTGGATTGCTAAGAAAAGTCATTGTAGGGATGCTTTATTTAAAGAACTTGCAAAATATAAATACATTTACATCTGTGTGCAAGAATAAAGAAAAGTCAGGGTAAAAATTATCACATACTTCAACTCTTCTCTAACATTAAAATGTCAGATGTCTAAACACATCTATGGATCAATAAGCTGAATCACAATCCAGCCAGTCTGGCTGTCAGTAGTATAGTCAGATGGTTCCACATTAAACCAGTTCTCTACTCCTTTTTGTCCAGACAAGCCCTTGGGAGTTTCATTTGAGTACCTGGGCCACAATTTCGCTCCTCCGCACTGCCCTGCTTGATGCAATACCACTCCCCTAAAAACCGTAAGAACTGTGACTGGAGTAGTTTTAAAAATAAATGTTGTAATTTGCAGCTTAGGCCTCACTAATCTTTTTAAGGTTCAGGTGTTCTGCACAGGAAATCGTATTTAGTTGTCTGGGATGTTTTGAGATGCTTAAAATGCCTAATTGTCATTTTGACGAATGTAAAATGGGCATACAGCAGATAAAAGTGGTCCGCAGTGAACTGGCATTACAAATGATGGCACTTCCTAGCGCTGCCACTGTAAGAAATGTCGATTGTAATTAACGCTCTACTTTAAAAGATATTTTTTTGTACATGACACATTAGAAAAGGTCTCCTTATCTGCATGAACTTTAGACTGCTGTGCTAAGCAGTGCGGCCAGAGTTTTCTTTGAAGCACAAAGAACAACATCCATTAACATCTCTCCTGGGGACGTCGCTGTTTTTCTCCAGTCGCCTGGTTCTAGGGCAGGGTTGCTGTATTAAAAAATGTTTCTGTCACACAAGACAGCTGCCTCCTTGAGTCACTTTGGCTCTTGCAGCTTATTTCTTCACTACCTTAAAACTAAGGTTTTCTCATGGCTGCTATGATTCTAGTCAGATCAGAAATTATCGTGTATTAATGGAATATACCGTTCCTTATCTGTCTTCTGTCAGGATTGATTAATTTAGCAGATTGACTGTACACTGTTAGTGCAATGTCTGCGCCTAAATAAACAATGAGAAAGATGACATTGTCAAGAAAGAAAAATATATAGAACAAAAAACCCCCATGAATTCTCTTATTTTGGAAACCAGGAGAATTTTTCTTTCCTCTGACCTCAGTAAGAGATTTAGACATTACACTAAATACAGTTTTCTCATTTGTGAGAGCCACTCTCATTAAAACTCCACAATAGCATAGCATCTGGATTGTATTTGTATCTTTGAACAACTCCCCTCACAGTTTTTATTTATTTCCATCTTGTTACAAGTATCTGAAAGCCAGTAAGAGTGTTTGGGAGTTGTAATGTAAGTGTCCTGTAAATGCATGGCCTGACCAGGCTGATTTTTATTATCTAGCAAAACTAGTAAAAGATATGAGGATATCTTTAATTCCCAAAGCTATCTAGGCACTTTATCTGTTGTTGACAAATTCTTGGTTCTTAAGGGAAAGGCAGATTAGGAAGTAAAAGTTTCCATGAAAAGTACACCATTCTCACTCTGCCTTATTCGAATCCATGTTTAAGAGGTGTTATTTATCTATATATTTTACCAAACAATATTTTAAATAAATGTTTTTTGATTTCTGGAAAGTACAGTCTCTGCTGCAGACTACGAAAACACTTGCTTTATTTCATTCAACTAAAGACATCTGACGTTCAGAAGGTAAAGGCTTACAGATTAACATTCCTGACATTTTCTGCACCTCCTGACCCTAGCCTCAGTCCCAGGATAATAACTAAAACCATCCCTGACAGCATGAGCTTGACAGCAATGGGGATGAGACCCCCTTGTCACGCACACAACAACTTCCTCCGTAATGACACATTTTAAAGGATCCTCCTGCACACTGGGATTCCTACGGAGCACATCATCAGGTGGGGAAGGCAACTGGACCAGGCTTGTCAGAGCTCCACTGCTTCGACATTTGGTTAGACAAATCACACAGGGTGGGAATCAGGATGTAGCTCCACCTCCCCAGGCTACATTTGACGCACAAAAATAATCATAGAGCCTCTCCTATGGGAGAAGAAACTGTAGGAGTGCTTCTGTGGCTGTTGTACTCCAGGCCACCTTCTGTAAATCCCTCTTGCTACAGATCAAAGCTGATAGGACAGACAAACAGTCCATTGAAATATTTTTAGGTGTGTATATATATTATTACTGCTTTATTGACAAAATATAGCACAGATAAATATAAGGCAGCCTCCTTATGTGAAAACACACTCAAATATATTTCTGACACTGATTGTAAATACTAGTTTATTTTTTAAAAATTCTCAATAAGAACATATCCAATATTTATCATGATGTGAAAAAACATTATGATTTCCAGCCTGGTATCACTTTTATGAGTTCCATTCCTTCTTAATAGAAACTTGAATAAAAACTGCTCTGGCCAGACCTCGCTATTTTATTTTTTTTATTGTAACTATTAAATCAGCTTTCATTTCATTACTCTAATTGTGCCTGGGAGCAGCAACTGCCACCTTAAGGCACATAACCTAATTTAAAATGCTCACAGCTCATTCCACCTTAAAATATATTGCAGTACTTAGGATCAGCACAGCAGGTCAAGCTACACAACAGCACTGTTGTGATCAAAGGAGTCTTCAGCAGTTAAATCGGGAGAAAGACTGAGGCAATGTAAAAAAAGTAACATTTCTCTTGCTTAAAAGATACACAGCTGTTGACATAACCATTTTTTATTTGTACCTTAAGTGTCCCCAGAGCATTCTTATTTAGGTGTAGATTTCTCACATAAGGAACATTTCTCGGCACACCACACAAACCTCTAATTCACTAGGATGATTTTTACCATGGGGATTATCCACGTAAAGAGCCACCTTGCCGGGCTGGGAGGGAAAAATCCATAATGATGATATATATGTCTGTCTGTGCTACTTGTGTGGGCCCCTTCTCCCGTTGTCTCTGACTCTCTCTCAATCTTGATCTATTCTAAGTCTCCCTGTAAATTGAATATTACCTCCACTCTACTGATGAGGAATTGAGAAGCACAAAAAGTAAGCAAATCCCTAACATCACAAAGGGGTGCAAAGACAGATCTGGGATTTAAATTTAGGTCTTCTGATTCCTAGCCAAGTACAAAATATAAAAGGTGCTGTTACACCTACTCCTCCTCTCCTTTCTCGTTACACAGTTAACAGACTTACCTATATTTCTCCACCCCCTACAGCATTGTTTCTAAAAGACTTTCCTCTGGCTAAATGATTTCAGCTCCTGTAAACAAGACCATAAGCTGAGTACTCTTCTAGAAGAGACTAGGGGCAGCTCCTCATTAGCAGAAAGTGCAATTACAAACCTCAGTCTTGTTGTAACGTTGAATAAAGGGGCAAACCAACAATTAGTCTTTAACATCTATATAAAGACCAGAAGCACATCCTACCTACACCACACTCGTTAACTGAAATCCCTGCCTACAACAGTTTGTAACACAGTCCCTATCAGACCAAAGGTAAGGAAGCCAGGGATGCCAGGAAGGAGACAAACCCAGAAGGGGAACCAGGACTTGTGTGATATGCAAGGTAAGGGAGTTCAGTACAAATAATTGGACTGGACCTGTACAATGATTGGACCCATTCCACATACGCTGCTCTTTTGGATATGAGGGAGCAGGAGATGCACCAATGGATCTTGACCAAAAAAAAAAAAAAAAATCCTACTTCAGACAGGTGCTACAGTGGAATATCTGTATAAGTACTTGCATAAACATGTATATATACATGTATATACACACTACCCATCGATAAGATAGATTCTCAGGAAAAGCACTCAAACTTCTGTTCAAATATGTGTTAAAAAAAAAAGCAAAATATAAATTTCAAAATGTCTTCAAAGCTTCTTTTTGCAGATATTTTTAAATATTTTTTCCCTTCAAACAAATCAGCATATTTTAAAAATTCTCCAGTTGAAGTGTCATTGATTAAATACTCCAGGCTCAGGAACTTCACTATGTGATAAGAATGACTTAGCTGCTAGCTTAGGCATTCAAAAAATGGCAGTTTTCAGAAAACCTTGATGCTGTTTTCATAATGTAAATCAAATGATTGAATGGCATATGGTTATCCTGTTGTTATGACACAGTGTGTGTGTGTCTTTCTTTTCTCTACATCAATAAAATTAGAACTTGAAAAAGACACTCCTTTAAATTGGAACATTAAAAAAGCACAAATTTAAATGCATCATACATATAATGTACAGGCATATATGCATATACATAAGCTTGACAGATACTACATCTGACATAACGTTAACCTGCTTCAGAGGTAAATAAGCAATAGGTCACCAGAGACCCAGGGTTATTCCATCAGCCAAACCGCTAAACCCTTCCAGCATCAGGTCATGGGCTTTGCATTATATTCAGTGCAGGAAGAGTCTGCCTTGCAGAACATGGCCTATATTCACTTGAATCCCTGATTATTAAGGGCCTGATTCTCAATTGTTGTTCTTAGATTTTTGAATTGTTATCCACAATAGTGCCAAACACAGTGAAAATATGTCTAAACTTTCATTGACTTCCCTCAAATATTATTGATCCCACCTTCACATCCCTTGATGAATAGTTAATTATTTTTAGAAAGTGCAACAGCCCAGGCAATGGAGTACTTCAGGGGTAGAGGTTCAAAAAGCTGCTACAACTCTTCCATGTCCACATGACTACTGTGATCTTGCTGTCCAGCAGTGGGACACGGCATCTTCTCCGTCCTATTGGACTGTGCCTTGTATGTGCTCAGTACTTGAAATTTTAACTGGGAATCTTCAGCAATAAAACCAGTGGATCATTAGTTTTGAGGATCTTCACTAGATCTTTTCTCTGAGCAGCTCTGGAGCAGAACACAAACATCTAATCCATGACCTTTTTTACCATAGAGATTATGTACGGTAAAACGTGTCATGTAAAATCTTTATGTTGCCCTGATGAGAGAAGGTTTATTTTGAGAGTGTTGTTGGATTGTAAGCGAAAAATACAGTTACCTGAAAAGGCAGATGAACCTGCGAGCATCCAGGCTTTCAGCCTGTATTCAGGCAGAACTGGCAATCATCTCAGGAACTGGCTGATGGTTTGTGTGATGCAGTAACTATTTTGTGCATATTGGCAGCTTGCTTCTAAACTAAACTTTGTAACCCAAGTCTCTAGCATGTTTAGAATTGCAGATGTGTGTTCTGAGAATTTGCAGTGTTTGCCAGAAAGACACTATATGATATTAGCACAGTTGGTTCTGAATTTTAAACCCAAATCTGATGTGCTATGACTCACAGCCTCAGGAAAGAATTAGATGAATAGCTCATAAGGGGACAGACACTGCCTGAATATCTTTATAGAGGAGATATGCTGAATAATAACCATTATCTCCATACCACAAGCTACCATTCTATTTAGGATATGGTGTGGTGCTGTACAAGCAGAGTGCCACACAGATAGTTGTATCTGAATTATCTTTAATATACCTAGAGTACCAGAAATCAATGAAACTGCAACAGCACAGACCTCACCGATGGCTTGTGCTTTCAGTTCGTGTCCAGGATGTCTCACTGACACCCTTGGACAGTCCATTCTGAAATCCAGGCTGTCACAGCAACGCCACGGTTGCTAGATAAGAGCTAGCCCAGGCATCCCTGCTTGTGATGTAGTCACACCTCTCACTGCAGCATGGGCATAATCTCAAATTGCGTATGATAAAATGAACCAGTGTTTGTAATACAGAGGATGTTTACAGCACAGCACTGTCTCAAGCTAGTCAGCCTTTAAGTTAGACAAGGGGCATTTAATTTACGTCTTTCTTGTAGCAAAAGTCCCTCATGTTATGTAAAAACAATAGGTACAACATAAGTCTGGCCCCAAGGAAATCTGGGAGGAATTTCTGTAAATAAAAATATTTAATATGGTTCCAAAAAGTCTGGGTCATCTCAGACTATGGTTGTTACTAAACCAAGAGTGACGTTATTTTCAGGGCTTCCAGATTCCACCATGCGGCAGGATGTGCATTGGGTATTCCTCTCACTTCTAGGGCTCAGAAGCACGATAGTTGGCATCAAGAACTTTAAGTAAACTGTCTCCAAAGAATTATAACACAGCAGTGAACAACAGCTTGTGGCATTGTAAACCTTGTGGTCCTGTGGCAAGTCAATCTGCTCCAAGCATCACCACTGTAATTCTTTTTGAAAGACATAATAAACGTACAAATAAGCTGATTATAAATCACAAAACTTTTAATGACTTACAAGAGAACACTGCTTTGCCTGGGAAGGAGGTGCTAACTTTACTACCTAACTAGCCTTACATCTGGAACATCGTTATTTATGGCACATTCTTAGCCATAATCCTGTGAAAGTAACATGGAATCAGTCATATGTCACACAGCCCAAAAGGACAGATGGAGGGAGAAGGTGGATTAATTTGTGTTTTGCAGCCTTTTAGGGAAGGTATGATGTTTCAGTGTCTGCTTACCTCTTTCTTTCTCCCTCTCGTTTCATTATCCCATTGTTTTATTGGATTCACAGTCAGCCTCTGACTCAATCCTTGTGCATCAGAGAAGGACAACATGGAAGCACTCATCATTTCCCTTACAGTTTCTGATCACAACTATTATAAGACAGGGAGCCAATAGAAACAGGTATGTTTTAATAAATATCTGGCACTATTTCTAGCTTTGTACTTTTACATTCCTGTTCATGTCTCCAGACTATACCCAGGATGAGTTTGTGTGCTAATGCTTGCAGATTTGCCTGTGAAAAGTGTCTCCATAAATAGAATTTATCCTTTAAACATCAGTCCCTCTCCCTCCCTGCTGTGCAGCATGCTTCATTCTTCACAAGGTGCAAAAAGAGCCTACTGATGATAATGTCCTTTTGCTCCTCTAGAAAAGTAAATTCTTAAGCTCCTCCAGCAAAATATGTCCCTATTTAACAAGCAACTGAACAAATGCAAACTCCACGGGGCTTTGCTTAATGGGGCAAGCAGGTACTTCTGTTCACCAAAGCTAAAGAAATCATAGATACTAACTTAGAAATACTCCTTTCTCCAGAAGTTCAGCTTTACATATAATCAAGAAAATAAACACAAGTTAGAAAAACCCCAGTTTTGAAGAAAAAAATAATTCTCAAATGTTCAGATTTTTTCTCTCTTATGTCCCTACACTCTCTTGTTAAAAATATTATGTACATACAATAAAGAGAACAATACCCAGATTTCTTTTTTATTTTCTTTTTTTTTCCTCCACTTTTTCTTTTGTGATGCTGAAACTTTCAGCCATTCTTCAATTCTTGCAAAGATACACAACGAAAAATGAAAAAAAAAAATAATTGGGAACTGGAAGGAATAAAGCAGCAGGGAAGGAATCACAATACCTGAATAGCGAGATGCAAATGAAACCTGAAGACCTTAGTAACAAATATCTAAATATACCCTAAAAATACTTCAGTACATGTACATAAAGTGATTTTCCACCAGAATAAAAAAAAAAATAGAAGATATGACTTTTCATCAAGAAGTAGGCTGGAGTGAAAAGCCTTGGCTGACCCCACGAGTACAGTAGTGTGAACAAAGCGCACCTCGCAGGCTTTGCCAGGCTCATATAAACCACAGCAAAGCCTTCACACCTCATATCCTCAACTGTCAAAAAATCTTTTGTTTTCTCCCATGCTGCCTACCTAAAGAGAATGATTAGTAAACATCTGCAAAGGCAATTCTTATTTCCCTTTACAGACCTCCTTAAAGTCTCCAGTGCTGCAATGGACCTACAAAAACAATGACAGCTTGAGTTGGACAGCTGAGTACCAGCACTGCTGCGTCGCATCTTAAGAAATATTGTCTCCTGGGTTACTCAAGCTCCTTCATAAGCATCTGTGGTCTTTTTCTTCTCATGAGAATGCAAGATTTAGGGAGGAAAGACTACAGTTCTTAGGTACAAAACACCTAAAACATTAAAACAACAGCAGCAACGCCTCAAAACCTCCGATTTCTTATTGAACTCCCATATCTGAGAAGTTTTATAGAGTTTCTCTCCTGCACGTAGAGGACAATGCTGAGAGCAGGTACGACATCCATGGCCTGCAAGAGGTGCCAAATGGCAATGTCCAAAAACATTTCCTTTCTGCATAACCTGTTGTTCTTGAGGACCTCCTGGATATTACTTGGAGGCAGTGCCAGAAGTTGCAGGATCCAGAGAATATGCAATGTGTGGCAACGTAACAGAGAGCTCTCCAGAGCCATATGGTTTCTGGAGCAAGGGAAATATATCAGCCTAAACATTTCCAAGGAAATAAATTAATGGTGATAAAGTGCTAACAAGATTAAGCTGGATACAACTGCTTATTCATGTTAGGAGATGTAAGCAAGGGCTTGTTTTGGCAATAAGTGCACTTACTGAAAGCAAGAAAGAGTAATAAGCCCAAATACGTGCTTGCTTAGGGAAAAGATTTTCAATGTATGCATGTAATTACAGTAGAGAGAAAATTAGAATGGGAAAAATGGCGCCAAGTCACTTGGAGTCAACAGTATAAGAAATGTAGATTCTCCTTATCCATGACATACCCAGTGGACTAAACATCCTATTTTCTGATCAATCTTGTTTTATCACAAAGACATTTATTTTCTAGTCATGAATGACTGGATTCAATTAAAATATAAGCTCACCTGTCAATTAAATTCACATAGAAACTCTCGGGACATTTGTAAATAAAGATCACCAATTACTGCCAGAGATTGCTACACTTAAAACTATTCATACACAGGAACAGAATATATTTTGTTACTGGATTAATGTAAAATGTGTAGTCTCTATTACCCTGTTGGGGGTTAATTTAAAGAAAGAGAAAAATGATAGCCCTTTTAAAAGTCTAAGGGTGACTTTTTTTCTCTCTTCCAGCAGCAAATATTGCAACAGCAGCACAATGCATATATGCAAGGGTATCATAAATTATAGGTGACTTAACAAGGCAATAGGACTTTGCCTGTACACTTAAAACCTGCCAATATTTTAGTGAGTTTATTTACTTAAAACTTCCATTTCATTCAGTGTAGTGAAGCTTTGCTGACATCTCAACTTAATTTAGCTTACTTAAACAGAACTTTGTTACGTTTAAATATATGCATTCTTAGGTTCAGGCTGACTCCTAGCTTATTCCACACTGCTAAAAAAAACAAGATATCTGTTGATAACTGTACTATAAGTACAGGAGAGACCTCTCTTTAAGAATGGAGACAGTGAGGGACATACCAATGGAAGCTGGAGTTAGTCTCTCATGGGAAACTCCTCAAACACTATGAGGTCATTAGAAATTTAGTAGGATTTCTCGACTGTCACAAAGCACAGCTACAATTCCCTGTTAATAGTAAGTGCTAACAGATACACAATGGTCTTGGAAAGCAGTGTGATGTTAAACTGCTTGGAGTGTCTTATTGCTGGGCTTTGGGGTCAGGGTTTTGTTGGTTTGTTTTCTTTTTTGCTTTTTTTTTTTTTTGCCTTTTTTTTTTTTTTTCCTGGTGCCTTTTTTAACAACAGACAACCAAAAAGGTCACTTCACACTTCCCTGTTTTTCTTTAGTTTTGCATTTAGTAGGATTGTTCTTTATTCCTTCCATTCTCCTATTGATCTGAAGTGAGAGGAGGCACAGAGGGAAAATGACAAATAGGCTGCATTTGTCCCTTCCCTTCTGTCATTTGTTTCACGGGTAAGTGAGTAGAAATGAAGACAGCATGTTCCATGCTGAATACTGAGAGCATAGAATATGGCCTCTAGCTAAAGCACAAATAATTTCTATGCATGATGAATCCTTTCAATAACAAGAGCCCTGCTAATGTAGGATCAAATCACAATCATTAGCTCTTGGCAGTGCTCTTAAAAAGATGATATAGAAATCCAAACAACATCCAACCATCGTCCAGTATCACACACACTAGCCAGTATTTCAGTTGCTAATTTACTTTTCTCACCAATGTGCTGGTATAATTAGAAAAAAACAAAAAACACCTGTCTGATAGGTTAAACTCCTCTGAAAGCAACAGCCTGCTAAAGAAAAGATGGATCATTCTGAAACAAGGGGCTGTGCTATAATTCTATTGATGGATGAATTGACTCCGGGACTATATCAAGACCTGTAGTGCTGTGTGGTGAGGGTTTTTCTATGGGAGATAAACTTTTGTAACAAAACCCAATTTTCCTTTTTTTAAAAAATCTTACTTCTGTAAAATATAATATCAATATGTAGCATGCACATTACTGAAAGAGATCAACTTTCCCAGTTAAACAAATAGATTCGCAAATATAAATCTCCTCTTGTAGTCACAATGAGGTATTTCCTTGCTTCTGGAGCAGTAAAACCATGCTTACATGGGCAAAGTCCCTGATATTATTTGACCAGCATGACTTTTGTAATGATTCTCATTAAATCAAGAACAGAAACAGCAAGTTTCTTATTGAAGGACAGCAGAACTTTATACTATGTCTGTTAAAGTTACAGGTAACTACAGGACAGTGTATTATTTAGAAGCCCATCAGGAGCAGACTTGGTAACCTCAAAGCAAGAGGAACGGACACCTTCTACAAGAGACCCTGCTGTGAACCAAGCTCCAAACGCACAAAATTGTCTCATCACCAAAGCCTCTTTGAAGTCGCTGCAGAACTGACACTATGCACTATCTATTCTAGTGCTTCTTATTTTCAGTCAACAGTGCCTTTTGAAACCATGGTAGTCGTAGAAGGAGTCACACTTACTGCAGCAAAAATACTTTCAATCTGAGTTCAGGTGCTTTGACTGTTATCCAGATGCTTTACATAGTCATTTAGAAACACTTCTCTTTGCCTCAAGCCATCTTTTTACTTTTTATTTTTCCTTTTTTAGTTATTTTTTTCATAGTTAGTAATTTTCACACTTTAATTTGTAATTCTATTATTCAGTATTTTATCTATTGAAAAATTTTGTTGTTAATATCCTGCAATGTGTGAACTATTCTCTTAAAATCCCCAGACAATTACTTTTCCTCAGTTTAAGCATACATGGTATTTTATTTTTAAACAGTACTTTCCTTTGGGAATTTTTGGGGTTTTATTTGCACTGTCTTTAGTAACTGTGCATCCATAAAGATATTTTACATTTCATTCTTAACGGATTTTTCCATGAAAAGAAAACCAGTAATTAGTAAAGAGTTCTACTTAGATGGTTGCTTCTGCATTCCCTATGTCACTGCACTTTAGGGAACTTTAGCGCATGGTAAAATGGATACTGCCATTTTATAAATGAGGTTCCACAGAAAATTAAACTTCAGCCTGTGTTTCACATTCTCTCAGTCCAGATGAGGGATGTCCCCCATGTATATATTTTTTGCCAGTGAATGCACTAGAATAACTCCTGCTTTCATAAATTGTCACCCTGCTGTTGGATTGGCTAGTTTGGTACACCACTAACATCCTGGGTCTGTTCAGAGTTTGTCAAATAGAAATGGACTCAGTTTATTACTCAATTAGGCTGTGGAAAGATGTTAATTAATAAATTCTCTTTAAGTGCCAGCTGGAGAGTAAGCACGTGGCCATGCTGCCCAACAGCGTATGTAGGGAGCCCCCAATATCATGTTTGTGAACTTTACTGATGTCATGGAACATGTAGTTCCCATCACTTAAATCAAAAACAACCTAATAATAAAGACTGGCCTTCTAGACTGTGACAAAAAACCTGCTGACCAAATAATTCCAAAAATCCTTGATGCTTAGCTAGCTCCGGAAGAGTCAATAACATGAAAAATCAAATACTTGAACAAAGAAGGAGACACTACAACTGATCCACTGTGATTTAGTGTTTTATCTCAACACAGAACACACTGCTTTTTAGATCTACAAAACAACCTGAAATGGTCAGATTTGACTAGCCCAGACCAAGACACAGATTATACCCCCCCCCCAGGCAAATATTCAATAATGTAACAGAAGAGATAAAAAGGTGGCGTGATGGTGAGCTGATAACTTTCCCTGTTGTTCTCTGAATTACATATAAACACAGTCCTGAAGCAGTCTGTATTAAACTGAGCCTAAAAAGAGGATCAAGTGGGATAACATTTTGAAGTGGAATCAATACGTGCTGATTTTGAAAATTTGTCTTCCCAAGTAACATTACATGTGATGGAGCCCTGCTCTCCTGGAGATGACTGAACACCTCCCTGTCAATGGGAAGTAGTGAATGAATTCCTTATTTTGCTTTGCTTGTGAGTGCAGCTTTTGTTTTACTTATCAGACTGTCTTTATCTCAACCCACAAGTTTCCTCACTTTTCCAATTCCCCATCCTGCTGGGAGTGAGCGAGCAGCTATATGGTGTTTATTGCCAGCCAGGGTTAAACCATGACACTTCATACAGAAAAGAGACACCATTCACATCTGAGTGATTCCATGAGAGATATTTTTCAACTGTGACGCTGATTTTGATCCTTGTGTAACAAGGAACCGAACCACTGTTTCCCTGAAGCTCAGGCACCTCTCCCCTGCGGTCTCACCTGTCCTTCCGTGCTGTTTCCAGCCACTATGACCTGCAGTCGTATCCAGGCCCTCTTCTGACCCAGCAACACCAGTAGCAATCATTACAGCTGGCAGGACTCAAAAATTTTTGTCTCTGTTAGGTATTTCCATCTCATTCCATGCTTGTTACAAGGTCTGAAGAGAGAACCAGTTTATGTTTCAGGTGCATTAGCAGAATAATTTAAATAAATCTATTCTATTATATGTCTCTTGCTGCTAAAGTTATAAAACCACTGGACATCATCAATGACAACCATTAAATACGTCTGTACTTTTTCTTCTGTACTTCCACTACAGAAAGTGCATCAATAACAGAGGATTCTAACCAACAGAAGGGAAACACAGTGCCTCTAGACAGCTGATTGCAAGTTTGTGACTGATGACATAACATTTAGAGAAATATAGCTTCTGCTTTGTTTAGGAACATTGGATATTGATCTGGAAAACACCTTAGCGATCACTGTATTGAGGTCTCTTCTGTTGCAAGCCACCATATTTTAACATGCTCCCTCTTAAAAACCAGTATTAATTTGCTATAATGTAATATGAAGAACAAAATTAGAATGATATTTTCATCTTCTATTCAGTCAGTTTGTCTCATCTAAAAGATTCACAGCTTGAGCTCTGTAATCTCAGCAAAAGGTAAATCTCAGTTTATTATGTACCAAGACTTCCTAGTAAGCCGTTTGGCTGAATTAAGCTCATCTTTCCTTTTTTGTGACAACTCGGGTATGACATTAAAGGTCACGTTCCTTCATTTCTGTCACTTTAAATTATGCCATCAATATCATGGAGTGATTCAACAGAGAATTGAGTAAGTGCTACAGAATTATTAAAATCATACTAGGTGCCTGCTTGTCATATTTTCATGCAGTTTCTTTTATGATTTCAGTGAACACTTTACATTCTTACCAGGAGACAACAGGTGCCTCGAACATAATAGGAAATAAGTTGAGGATGCAAGTCTGGGGAGGAGCAGTAACTTCAATTCCAGTCACGCCATGCCTACAATCATAGCAATAGCACCATGCGTGCATTCATTAAGGAAACATTCAGTTATCCTCTTTGCAATCAGGTTTAAAATGATTTAGCTCAACACTCTATCCCCAAAAGCATACATCTATACTAGAATAAGAAATAAATAATTTAAAGGTATAAATGTTTATTGAAAACATTTGCATCCAACTCAATCAAGTGCTTAGTTGCATACTTTTCAGTATGACTATTTTACTTCCATGTTGTTCTTTAGTTTTTAAACGAGAAATTTAGGTTCCATTTTTCAAACAAAGCACCTTTCTGTTTCCCCCATCTTCTGGCAGATAGTCTCAACCTAAGATGACTCAGAGTTCCCAACTGGAAACACAAATGGAAGGTATAACCCCATATCCACCAACATTATTTGGTTAAGGGAGCAATAAGAAACGCAGCCAACATCAGAGCAAGTTTCCCAAGGAGGGAGCAGACAGAGGCAGCAACAGAATCAGCAAATCCCATCACCACTAAGTTCAGGGAATGTATTCCTAAGTACAGTTTCAATTTTGACCTTTTCCTATTTATGTGACAGATGGAGTGTGCTATTCATATTTCTTTAGAGGATTAAATATTTAGTCTATCAACTTGATCTTCTCTTTTTTTTTGGTTTTTTTTCCTGCAGGCTTAGACTCCACCTAAGGTGAAACAAACGCATCGAGGTTCCACACTGAAACAGATCATGGACACTATGACACCTTCAGCATTAATTTTTAGTAGTTTAACTAGTTCTAAAAAAATTTAATTTTTTTTTCTTACAGCATGTTTTCTTTCAATGTATCATATGCAGCTCAAATAATATAATTGCAGTATGCCTTAGGAAGCCAGGTGACCAATTCAGTTATGAACTATAACTTTTATTAGTCTCTATTTTTATTATGAATATATTTCAGGACTAGAATCCATTTTGCTAGAAATGTGCAAATATTTAGTAAAATCTAGCCTATACACTAAAGTGCATAAGAAAATTATTGTGATTCATTTTTTACTTGAACCATTATCCACTATCATGAACGTATTGTGTTAAATGTTGCACACATGTATTATTTCCATTCCAAACATTTACAGGAAAAATTGAAAAGCAGATAGTAAATGGAAGAACAGCACTACAATTAATTCTGCTTCATGAATAAGGAGGCATGGAGAGATTAAATGACTTCATTCAAGGACACACACACACACAGAGAGTAAGTGGCAAGGTTGGGAACTGAACTTAATTTCCCGAGTCCTACCTCAGTACCTTAACTACAAAACCATCCATCCTTTCAGCCTACCTGCTGTTATTTAGACTAATCTGTTGAACGCCCAATCGCAGAAAAGCTCTAAAAAATGTGGTTAACAAAAGCTATTGAGTAAGGAAAAAAGGAAGAAGAGGCGCCTCCAAAATGAGTTACAGGGCTAACCGTGTGTAAAATTAAATGCTTTAAATCTTTCAGTTGTTCAAATAATATTAAAAACACATACAAGGTTGTGGGGAGTAGGAATATCAAGGGAGAAACACCTCTCAGTAGTGCTGGAGTTGGAAAGGAAAGGAAAAAAAGAAGGGAATGTAGAGCACAGCAGTGAAAAAAGGGATGGGAGGAGGGGAAGGGGAAGGGGAAGAGAAGGCTGTGGCAGTGGGACAATGAATGAAAGGCTGCCTGAGTAATCTGCAAAAGAAGAATGACTTCACACGGACATAACACCTGCAGCCCACCTTGGCCAAGGAACCCTGCTTATACTTTTCAAGTAGGTGAGGTCTGATGGTCCTTCTTCCTGCCTCTCCCACATGGAATTACATTTCTTGTCACTGCAGCTTCCAGCAAGATTTCTATCATGTGCTGAAACGCTGCTTCAAACCAGCAATCTTTTTGCAGAGGCAGGACAGATCTTTAGACCTTACAGTTTCTCTCTTCCTGGAGTCACGCTAGGGGATGGACACATTTAGTACTGCCAACCACTTGCTGCAGGCTTGGTAGCTGAATACGTAGAAGGAAAGGAACAGCACAAGAAACCTTCTCACCACCTCTTCACACATTTTGGCTTTTTTAACCCTAATGCTAATTG
>NW_010125337.1:88042-108371 GCF_000699245.1 Pterocles gutturalis
AAGAATTTCAGTATTCCCTGGGGAAAGAGGGTTTGCCTTGGACACTTTTATACCTCAGCTAGTTGAAGAGGAGTTAGACCGTGAGATCTACAACTCTGTCCTTGCCTAAACTCTGTCCAGCAAAATTTAACCCGTTGATAGAGAATTTAGTTTTGCCAGGATTTGATTGTAATCAGCGCAACTCCTCCTGGGAAAAGCATTAAGGATGCTTAGACACAATCGACTTCACAAAATAAAAGCCTAGATCCAGCACAAAAGAAGGAGGCAGAATCACCTCTGTAACCGCTTGGGTTGAAGTTATGAAGTCACCTTTTATTTAAGACATTAGTGATAGCCCTTGCAAAGATTTTGCACGAATATTTAAACTCGTTTTCTGGATCACTCGCACTCTAGATTCCCTTGTTAGTTAAATTTATTAGATATTGAAAAAGTTCCTGAGAGGAACAGGGAGAACATACCACTGTACATAAGACTAATTTTCAGAATCATTAGTTGTCAGATTTCATATTGTTCAGATCTTATTAGTTAAAACTGTTACAGAGCACGGAATTGCTCTGAGCTCACACCTAGCAGCTTGGCGTACAGGTATTTGATTTAGCAGTTAAAAATCCCACAAAGGAAATTCACAGCTATTAAGGAAAACCGCTGCATTTATTCTAAATTGTACTCCTGAATATCTCTGAGCATCCAACTTCAAATCTAGTTGTCTGAAGGACAAACTGGAATAGCTACATAGGATTCATGCTTCATTGTGAAATATGAAAGTTTCAAAATATTAGAGATGCTTTCTTTTTTCCTGATGAAAAAAAGAATATTTAAATATAACTTGAAATTTCGTTGTTTTGCATTCAGAATATTCCAGCAACTTCCATACTTTTTTAGCACATTCTATACTTTTTTGTTCTCTCTATGATCTTCACAAAATCATATAATCAAATCATTGTGAGCTTATGTATTTAGTTTCTAAAGTGCATGAAAAAGAAGAAAAATATATTTTCCTGCCTGGGAAGCAACAGCCATTAAACTACCTGCTGTCTGTCTAATTACAGGCAACACCACTTTAGAAAATTAGAAGTAACCAAAGCAGAAGACCCTTCTGTGTCTCCCAGTAAAGCCCCAACTCCAGAAAAACAAGACAGGTCCTACAAACCCTTTTACATGTCTAACTTTTATTCATTCAAACCTCCTTAATAAAGTCAATAGTTCAAATATAAAGCCAGCAATTATCAAATGTAAGTTTTGCAGTACTGAAACCACAAAAAGATTTACAACAATGCACAACCATCAAGCTGTATGTGTTGTAGGCTGATGTCTCAAAATCTTTTGAATTCATTAGCTCAGCAGTGACTTCCACTGCATGTTAATCATTCATTCAGTGCACCTTTCTTGACAGGAAGGATTAAGTTAAACATGTTCCTTCTAATTTGTTTTTAGAGGAACATGTTTAATATATGTGAACTACATATAGCTTCGGACCTCAAGAAATAAGAAGTAGTAGTTCATTGGGCAGCCATATTCTGCAGGGAAACTTACACAATGTGGAGAAAAAACTCTGAATAATTTACACTAAAATCTGCTTGATATACAACCTTCTGTTCTGTCACTGTGGGAGACGGTGTATGGGAATGAATCCTCACAGTAAATCTACTTTTGACAAAAGAAAAAGTTACTAAGCTCCAAAGACTGGCCAGGCCAACTTAAACATCCCTGATAAGTAGAAACCTTAATCCCAGAGCCTCTGAGAAAGAAAACAAAGTCAGAGCTCTTACAATACATGTTTTAACCTCTAGACTGGCTGTTCGTATCTGAGTGATCACAATGCTGTAACGGAGCCGGGCCCTGTTGTGTCAGGGGCGGCGCAAATCCAGAACAGAGAGACTCCCAGGCCAAGGATCTTGCAATCAAAGTACAAAACAGAAAAAAAGCTGGATAGCAAGGAACACTAGAGACAAAGGAAACAAGACGACAGCATTAGCGAGAGCAGGAAACAGCACTGCAGCAAACCTTGCTGTTGTTGGATTTTGTGTAGCAATGGAGAGTTTGAAGGAGGGCAAAGGAGGAGAGGAACACATCTTTTAGATGTTCACAAGGAGCCTTTTTCAAGCACCAGAGCAGCACAGCAAAAAGCACAGAGACAGTCTGCTTCAATGCCTCACGCTGAGCTCAGGGATGCTGGTATCACTGGCCACTGTTCAAAACCCAGTATTTGAAAATTTCCACCAGTTCTGAAGGCAAATGCATAGAGTCTTACACAGGCAAAAATACAACTGGACAAGCAAAGTGTTTGCCAGAAGACAAAACAAGTAAAGGGTGAGCAAGACCCTCAGGTGGTATAGCCTAACTTTTCAAAAAAAAAAAAAAATATGGAATCTGGGGACATTTAATTCCAAATTGGATATGTTGAAAAAAACAACTGTAGTTTAGGCTCTTAAAGTCCTACTGTTTAGCAGTAGATGAATTCTTGAATATTCATTATCTGCCTGAGTCAGAATAAGTGTTGGAAAATGAAAAAAATCAGGAGATGTCAGAAACAGGGAAAACAGCCAGACTTCCTCTGTGTGAAACATATGTGCTAGATTTGTTGAAAAATGAGAAGAAAGAAGTTCTTAGATTACAGCACATAGGTAAGCTATTTACAAATACAAAACTCACGCTGAGACCTTTGCCTTTCCCGCAGTCTATCCTTTGAGCTCAGCTCAGGCATTAATTGCATAAATGACCCCGCCGCTAACAGCCCTGTGCAGAACACCGGGTGCAGAGATCATCCTCTGTCTGGGAAGACAGGAATCTGGCCTTCAGGAAGCTTCTGACTGGAGTCTGCTATCGATATTGGTTACTGCTGGATGCACACAGCAATTATTTAAACTGCATAAAAGTGTTAAATTAAGATATTTACTGTTTATGGGGATGAACAATCCGGATGATAGCCATGAATATAGGAAAGCTGTGATATCAGAAGAGGCAGGTTTCTGATGGTGTTCTGTAGATGGGAAAGGTTGTACCTTCCCTTCAACTGAAGGCTCTGACTACAGGTGCAGTAGTGCTACAGTATTGCTTATGGAAAGACAGACAGATGAACTGAGAATAACCTGAACTTCTTTATCAGAATTGTAGGTACATAGGAATAGAGGCACTCACATGTGGCCTTCACGTTCAAAAAGTGTGTAACTCTTATGCTGTTGAAGGTATCCTATAATTTTGTATTACAGTTTTAAATGAAGGTATTTATGAGAGAGAAAAGACTGGTATTCTGCATTTCTTATGAAATTAATTACTTTATGGACTGAGTTCTGGAGTAGCCTCTCTCCCTTCCTTGGGCATTCTGATTATCTGTAGGAAAAGGACATGGGTGTTTTAAAGGAGATATGTTTAGGCTCTGCTAAAACACCATGACAACCTTCAGAATTATTCACTTTCAAAGCTTTTCCAGAATAATCTGTAAAGAAACTTCAAATATTCCATACTATTATGGCAGAAAATGAAAAGTGTTCCATTTCATGCTTAATTTATTTTGTAATTATAAATCTGTTGGTAAACAGTACCATAATAGGCTTTGCTTTGTGCCTGTTCATGCTTTTGAACTATTTGAGGTTTAATATGTTTTCAATACAAACAACATGATAATAACTGTTCTTGGAAGTGACTGGCTAGATGGATTCATCCCAAAGTAAATTTTAGCACTCATCACATACACCTGCTAGTGAGGTACATTTTTAAAAAATAGAAAACAGACTGGCAAATTTTAAACTGCAGAACCGAAGTAATAATTTATAACTAGAACAATTTAATATTCATTCTACCATAACAATAGCCTTTTCAGAAAAATCAGGAAGACAGTTTTCAATTAAAATCACTTTTTGTATAAAAACATCAGACCAGCATATCAGTGACATCTCACAGGGTCACGGTCTCATATTTCACTGTACTGTGTCTGATGTACTCCTGAAAATAAGAGTTTTAGGCTTTCTGCTGACACATGAGTGAGTACTTTGCCTTTCTGTTCCTCTTTTTGGAGCTTCACAATCACTTAAGATAGTGGGGGTCGGTATTTAAACATTCATATTGCCAAAACGAGAGAGTGTGAATTCATTAACAGCCTCTGCTGGATTTGAGAAGAGTATCTTTCATTCTGCTTCATTGTGGCAGTCCATTCTTCTCCTTAGAGCAGGAGTGAGCACTGGCTGTACAACCGTATGCAAGTCAAGTATCAAAAGAGCCTTCCTGCTTATACATGCAAAAATATATGTATAATTAGAAATACATTTTGAAAAAAGTCTCTTCTATGAATCCTTGCTCATGCCCACGTTCAGTCATTATTCATCAAAGTATCATCACGTCCTCTAATATTTCTAGTATAGAGTAGTACTCTAATTTCCCATTTGCTGAGTTGTTAACAGTTTCACCCCTAGCCCCCACAAGGGGAAGAAACAAGCAGAAATATTTGCAAAAGATCAGTGAGTCCATAGTCTGGTGATGAGCATCAGGAAAACCAGGGGTTTGTATATAAGGTAAATAGTTCGGTTCATACGGCCTTACATACACACTCACCCAGTTTGGTATTTCAGATTGTGTGAGTAAGAAAGTTCAAGTAGCCAACTCCTTTCCACCATTAAATAATTTATCAGTACAACTGCACAACAGTCTCCAAGTCTCTTGTACCGCCGCACCCTGAGTGTAAAAGGGAAGCCTGCTACACTGTCGTTACGTAGAGCGGTTACCCTTTCTGCGAGAGCGACGATGTTACGAATACAAATTTAAAGACCAGTCTAAGTAGGTGTTTATGAAGTAGAGTGATCATTGTGGCAATTTCTCACCGAAGTCTGTTAAGACTGTGTAATCCTGAAGATATGCTTTTAGTAAGGGAGATCTCAAGCTAGCTGTCACTCCAATAAGTCAAAACGTCAGCTGCATGGAGCAATTCGAACCACAGATGGGAATTCCCTTATAGCCCTCCCCCTCCCAGCAGATCTGCTCCTAAAAACCAGTCAGAAAGTGACTGTGCAATTTTGTAGTGAAATAGAGATTTAAAGTGGTCTGTGATAATGAGAAGAGATAAAGAACCTGAAGTCAAAATTCAAGCGAGATGCTAAGGTACTTTTTATATAAACAAGTTGTCCACAAGTTTAAAAGAAGTCTTACAAATATGGTCCTTGATTGTTAGCAGAACACTTTATAGAAAATAATTTAACAAGTAATCTTTCCAGGTTTACTTCTTTCTGTAATCACTGTAGGGATAAATGCCTTGATTGTGTATCGGTACCTTTCAACACACAAACATCTGGCTTTGTAAGGTTCCAGTATGTACTCTCTACCTTTTGTCAAGTTTTAAAATTGGTTAAGAAGATGCTTTAGTTCTCATTTTGTTTTTTGGAAGCATTATTATACCTTTTGATGTCATGACTATGACAAAGCTGTAAACTGTATTTTATGCGACTAAGTTCTGTTATCTAGACTAAGGAAAAAAATAGCTATGAGATCAAAAGGATGTATTTTCATGTCATCCCTGTACAGTGTGGTAAAAAGGCTGAAGTTTGAAAACTTAATTGTTATTCTAGGATATGATCAAATTATTTTCATCTATACAGTTTACCAACATACTAATAACCAAAATATTATTCCAACTAGAAATAAAAAAATTAAGTTGCCTAATTGCAAATAATATTTATGACCAGATTGGGCCAAATAATCCTACTATTTCAGATGATGCCAACGTTACTTTAACTTTCTTCATGAAGTTCAAAAATTTTCATCATTAACGACTCCTCATTAACTTTCCTTTTGCAGAAGTAATTACCCATTATTCATAATTTATTATGAAATACACAAAACCCCCCAAAATGCAACTGAGGGAGAACCTTTAAGTAATTGATTACAGAAGCAATGGTAGAACAGAAAAAGGGAAAGGCTTTGAAACCATAATGGGCAAGTCAGTGTTGAAAGTCAGTGACAGTACAATTCCTAATTTCTTTTGTATTTAATCCCATCCTTCCATGATCCGCAAACAAAGCAATTCTAAAAACAGTTGAGAGCATAATTTCCCTGCAGAAATAGGAAACACATTTAGCAGTTACACCTGTATGTATTTATCTGCATGTGTATACACAAACAAAAGCAATTAAAGGAAAAGGCTATTTCACTGGATAATTTATTTGCAACAAATCATTCCAGTAACTCCTTAAGAAGTTAAAGTGGTTCTAAATTATGTATTAATAAAATATGCAAAGAACACATGCTTCCTCTGTGTTTACACAGTACTCGGTACACAAGGATGTTGATGCAGGACTAACAGCTTTACTTTTGTCTTTTATCCCTTGCTCTCTTCATAACAATAGATTTACTTAATAAAAATCTTAATGGAACTGTCTTTACATTATGAAATTAGCATTAACAAAATATTTCTGTACAGTTATAAGGAAAGTTTCTTAATATGCTATGTTTACCAGAGTATTTTCAAGAAAGGAAGCAAACCTTTGCTCAGTGGAAAATGCTGGGAATGATTCCAAGAAAAAAATTATATATCTACATAATGGCAAATTATACCAGTGGGACCACTGCGTTATGATGGACAAATAATAAGTTGAAGATGACAGCAATAGATCTGAAAACATTCTTCCCCGGGAAATGGGAAAATTATGCATCAAGCAAGTTGTTTTTAATATCAGTATAACACATCTCCTCAAATCAACTATCAGAAACCAATGTTCTCTCTGTGGGTCTACCTTAATTACGTAGTTGATATTTCAAAGTTTCCTAACTTCACAGGTATCACCTGGGCATCCAGTTGCCAGCTTGGGGCTTACACTGGAGCTATGGAGACTCTGTAATATCTGGAGCTTCTAAAGATGTCACAAGAGCAGGACAGAAATACCCTCTGCTTCCACCCCTAACACACTGATCTGCTGGCATATGCTCAGGAGATCGTTTGAAATTATGGAACTAAGAATTGCCTCTGTCAACTTGTAAAAGTGTTGTGATCAGTAAAGCAAAAGCCTATTGTGCTTTTAAAAATTCTGGGATTTCTAAAATACAAGCGTGGTTTTCTAATACCTGCAATCATCATCCCTCAGTCCGGACATTTAAACTGAAACACTGTTCCATTTGCGGAAAAATCTTGATGCTTAAGTTTCTCATTAAACAAAATGTAAGTTATAAATTTCACCCTCAGTCTGGACATTTAAACTGAAACACTATGTTCCATTTGCGGAAAAATCTTGATGCTTAAGTTTCTCATTAAACAAAATGTAAGTTATAAATTTCATGCGTCTTTGGGCAAATTGAACCTTACCATGGGACTGTGTGGCCAAAATGTATACAATATTTCAACTGGATTGATTGAGAAAGGCTCTAGGTTTATTTTCCCTGTATCATCCAAGTAGAAGGTAATTTTAAAATCCTTTAGGCTGTTCATTTTGAATGATTGTGTCATGAGAAATTAATTTACAGGCTTATGGACTTTGCAGAAATGATAGATCTCTAATGACTTTTTGAGCAGAGAATAATGAACTTTGCCAGCCTCCTCAACACTCAGAATGATTTAGTTTCCCAAGTAAAGGAGGCAAGTGGTGGTCTTATCTCTATGCTGAGGTCAAATGAATTCTGATCGAATAAAACGACAAAAACTTCCACTTTCTAATACATAAGAACACAGCATAACACCACATCACTGTTTCTTGTACAGGAGCACAGTTAGATCTTAATGTCCTGAGCAGTAATTCTCGAGAATTATAAACAAGGGACCTTGGCTAAAATCTGGCAATGCAAAGTAAGAGGTTTAGCTCCCCTCCACACTGAAGAAAAATGATGTTAGAGATATCTAAGGGGTGTTAATTTTCTTCATATTTTGAAGCCATCCCAGAATCAAGTTTTCAGTTTTTGAAATACACCCAAATAAAAGATAATTCATATATCTCTGACACAGAGGAACGCTTTAGGGAATTTGATGGTCATAATAAGAAATAAATCCATGGCATTGGCTTAAGCTCAGTAATAGGCAAAAACCTGAACAGCTTTGTCTCTCCAAAGGTGTTATCCTAAATCAAAATCAGTAAATGCCATGACAGAGGCTAACATCTTTATTTATATATATTCATACCTTGCTCAAAATTTTGCTCTTTCCATTTCCCACTTTACAGCTCTAAAGGTCACCTGTTTGGTATGTTACACTCTATCCATGTTGCCCCAGTACCATCATGCATTATAAATTCCATGATTCTTTAGAATACATTAATTTGTAGCCTCACTTTTGTCCTAGAACCAGCTACATTTTGATGAATGAGATCTCAGACTAGATAGGTAAATAGAAAAAGGGTGAAGGATGTAAGCTTGTTATGTATTATTTATTATAAGCCCCACAAAATACCAGTGCTGAGAAAAAACAAATTATTGGCCTCCCATGCAGTGACCACGAGAAGATGATAAATTTTTCATTATATAGTACTCATCAGATATCTGAATAGCTCATCTGTCCTATTTATGCCAGCTAAAATGAATTCAACCTATCAGTGCCAAATGCATATTTAATGTTTCTCTTTACCTTCTGTGGCAGAGGCAGCTAAAAAGTCCATCTTCCACAAGAATTACATTATTCATTTCATTACATACTGTAAACTGTTTATTCTTGAACAGGATTTTCCTGTTACAGCCAGCCCTTTACATCTTCAGGAAATTTCATCTCCAATGCTCATGCTGGTTATTAGGAAGCAGAAGTTACCACACTTGTTTTCTAAGCCATGAAAACATGGTATCTTGGTGGAAAAACACCTCTCATTCTAAACTTTAAAAACATTTGGAAACATCCATGGGGACTCACTCCTTTGGAAAAGAAAAGCCAAGCTAGATAACACCATTTAAGCTTCTTAAATGCCTCCTTAAAAGGAAAAAATTACATCATGTTTTCATTCAATAGGGCATCATTTCTCATACTAAACATTTCAAGTTGTCACATCTGTATAATATCCTGATTTTTAAACTGTGCCACTTAAACAGTCAAGAAATAATCTGTGTTGTAGGCGGACCTCAACTTCTTAAGATACGGATGGCATTGCAATAAAAGGACCTCCCTTCTTCTCCTACTGACTCTAACAATTTCATGAGGTCCCCAAAAACCCTGGAACAGTTCTTTATCAAATGGCCATGTAATCAGCAGCCAGTTGATTTGAATTTCATAACTTCTACTACTTATTAGAAACTCTGCCTTGAAAATATGTCGTACATAGAAGCCATGCCTTTGAGGAAGCTTCTAAGCAGAAACCGAATCATGTTTTTAAAATATTGCAGTGTTAGCCTTTCAACTTCTTGGAATTTCAGTTCAGGATGGATATAAAAAGAAAGCAGAGACTTTGAACTAGCATGTGTTAAGAGAGGAGCTTACAGCATGACTACAATATCCAGAGAGAGTCCCCACATCCAATAACGTGAATAAGCTTCATGCAGTAGCTGACGACAGGCAATGCACGGGCACACACATGCAGTCTTTTCCACGCACATATTTCTACAGGACGCTTGATGTTCACCACTATTTTCAATTTTAGGTATATTTACAGAATTTTTAATATACTTTTCTTACCAGCCATATGAAAATGGCTATAGGATACTACTAGGAATCTGAAAAAACCCATTACATTCATTTCTATACATCTCTGATACCCTTTGACTTGCATTACTTCTAATCATGCCTCTGTTGCCATGGTGCGTATCAGGCTCGCAATAGTGAACAAGCTCACTAAGCTCACTGTCTCCACACTGACAGTAACAAAGAACACAGATGGCCACTGCTATTATTTCCACTCCCTCAGTGAGTCCTTGTGTGCTTGATATGGTCTGTAAATTGCCCGTGTTACTCCACCCATGTAATACTGACCACCACTAAAGCTGTTGGAGCAGCAAGAACAAGACTGAGCACAAAGAGTTTCAAAAATTTCTGCCTCCCAGTAACAAAAACATACGAGCTCCTACATCAGAGACAGAAGGTCCCATCAAGGATATTGAAGTGAAAAAAAAATAGGAAAAATATGCTTCGATAACAAACACCTGCTTAGGTGAAGCAAACTCAGAGCCACCAGTAACCTGGGGCTGTTGACAGGGGCTCAGTTCTCTTGTCCTTATTTGAATAAAACCACCACTGAGACCAAGAGTAGGTTAGCATGAAAAAGACAAAAAAGATAGCATTGTGCCAAGAATCATCAGCTGCTAAATGAGCTGATCCATCAAAATACAGCAGAGAATACTTCATCTTTTCATGCTTCCCATATCCCTATGAAACTTCAGAAACTTTTCAAAGGCATTCTGTCTTAGCTGTATCTGGAAATAGGTATCACTGGTGGAGGCAGAGTATTTTGGACACTGGAAGCAAAGTATGTCTATCAAGGCTAAAGGATAAGGTCAGAAAATTATTATTGTCAACCAAGAAACTTCAAGGTGTTGAAATATTCTTGTGGGTGACCAAATATTTAAATAGCAGAACAGCTTAATTTTAATGATGTGGAATTCTTGCCTTAGTATTTTGTGTTTGAACACTCTGGTTCTGCTCCTCTTCATTTTCCAATGGACCCTAATATGTTATCACTTTTTTCTCTTCTCGGATGCTATATTTTGTGGAGGAAAGCACAGGTGCTTCAGCTTGGATTAACTTCAATGCCAGTAAAATCGATGATCAAAGTTCAATTTAAAAGTTCTCTTCAAACACTGCAGCATGAGTTTCCCTGTGTCTTCTATGTAAATACAACAATTTCCAGGGTAAGTTGAATTTTAAGGCTGCTTTAAAACAGAATTAAACCAGGGCTTTATAATGACATCTACCAGCAGCTGCAATTCTATACAGGCCTGAGTTTCTCTTGGAGAATTTTACTAGACATGTAGATTTTCGCACTTTTGAAGAGCTGTACTAGCTGGATCTTAGCAACTTACTAGCTTTCTGAGCACCTTTGTTCCAGCTTATCCTTGTGGCAACCCCTCTGTTAGTAGTTCAGTAGGTGCTTCTGTATTTAAGGACTCTAAAGCAGCTTTCACTGTTAAGCTACATCAAGGCTGGTCCAACAGTTTATCTTCAATCTACCCAAATGTGTTGATTCTTGTTTCTGACTGACAACAGAAGAAAGCAAAAAGAGAGGCACTATATCCTCTATTTGCTGTAGAATTTATGATAGACAAAAGTGGTTTTGAAAGTTATTTTCCTTAAAGAAGTGATTTTGCTTCTGATGACCCATTTTTTTGCACTTATTGGCAAGTGATTTATGAAGGAAAGCAGTTAAATATTAGAAGCTCTGTATTTTTTTGTTCATTTTTTCACAGCAATTCCATCTATGCTTTTGCTCTATTATGAATTCTGAGCTCTGTATTCAGTAATCATTCTTCATGACAACCTAAATACTCACTGCATTATTTGTGAATTAGAGAGCAATTTATTTAGAAATCTCACAAAATTACTTTTCTTCTATGTGCTATTTTACAGTCTATCCATTTTCTCTTTTATCTGTGATTGCCTCTTCTACATCACACGAGCCTTAGGAGATACTTTATACAGATGTGAATTGCAGGATTACCAAAAAAAAGTTTCAAAGAAAAGATTCAGCTTTGATTGTGGCCAGAAGGAAAATAAAAGCTCTATGAATACTAGGCAATAGCTGAATAACAAAACAGGATCTTGTACAGGGCCACTGTCAGGGATTATATAAAAATATACATGTAATGAGATGCCTGCAGTCACACAAGTCTGGATCTGACAATCAATTCTAAGGTCCTACTTCAATATGAAGCAGGATTGCCCCAGCATCCTCCTAAAACATCTTTCAGGAGTTCTCACATAGAGTTACTTTTCCTATGAATTATAAGACTCCACCTGACCCTAAAGTATTCTTTCAGTTGGATTTTGTGAGAGCTCTTCTTCACACGTTTAAGTAAGCATTAAAGGCTCAGTTCAAGATTCCCATTTCCACTGGAGACACCTGGTGCATAAGTTTACATAAAATATGGCTACAGAAAGAAAAGTCACATTGCACAACAAGAAACACTTGGCAAGCTACAACGTACACACACAGCAGCTAAATAGAAAAATATTTTTGCTACACATTCAATGTGCCAATACAAGGCAAAGTAAGCAATTAACACTTAGAGTTGGGATAATGATTTAACAGCTCTGTTTTATGTGTAACCCAGGTGCCAAAAAGGCCACTTGAGTTGCTATTGCCTTCTCCTACCTCACTCTAATGAACACTGCATACAATGGGAAAGAAAACAAAGGCTTTTGTGGCTCCTCATTAAGAACTGAAGTGTATTTTAGCATTTCAAGAGTCTGGACCAAAATCTTGGGCAGAAGGCTTTATTAACCTGGAAATAAGGTTAACTTCATCTTTTGCTTCCATTCCAAATCTGCAAATTTTACAAAACAGTTTATATAAGTACAAAAATGCAACATAAACAGAAAACAACCTACTGGAAGGAAGACTTCTATCCAGCTGCTATTGGACTAAAAACTAACCCATCTGAAAGTCAGGAGCACTATACTCGTCCTGGCTGCTAGCCACGCTGTTGTAGAGCTTTACCCTGTCTGGCAGCAAAACACCACAAGTGCTTGCTCACCCTCCCCACCCCAGGGATAGAGGAGAGCATAAAAGGGAGAGGAGAGAATAAAAAAGAGACTCATGGGTTAAGACAAGAATAACTTAATAACTAAACTACAATAATATTGAAAATAATAATGTTGGTAATAATAATAGTAGTAATGTATACAAATATATAAATGAGTGATACACAGTGATGCTGCTTGATAAGTTTAACTTAACTCATCAGTAATACAAACATCAGATGAGGGTCCAAAGCATGAAAGCAGGTGCATCAAATTACCATCTAGCAGGAACAGACTTAAGGCAATTAACACACACAGATGCAATGGGGAGGCAGATGGACCAACTGACAGAAAAGTGCAAAAACCAAGATGCACCAAAATAGACTCCCTCTGGATTGTGAGAATCTAGGGCATGACAACCACATCAGGAATATTATCCTCATCTCAAGAAACTCAATGAGTTTTCTCCTAGTACCCATTTACTGAACCAAAGGGAGGGTGTGTTTGCTGCTATAAAGATGCTATAAAGGCCTTATACACCCTCAAAGACTGGCATGGATAAACTGTACTGCAACCTTGTTTAATACAGCAGGAAAGCAGGAATCCATTTTTGGAAATTTGTAACCAAGTTTCCACATTTACCATGCCTATAACTCTTGCATGTGTTTTTGGAGCCAAACCTTTTTACAGGCTCCTCAGTGACATTTAATTGGAAGTCTGGGTGGTACATTCAGCCTTGTGTGAGCAAAATACCTTGGGTAAACAGTAGCAAGCAAACTTCAGTGTGTTTATTTACCACACAGTTAATAACTTGGGTGAACTATTTGTCTTGGGTCTAATATTTATTTTGGCAGAAAACTTCGTACACATGCTTTATTATTTTTGACTCTTATATGTACGTAAATTTTAGAAATATCCAGTTACAAATAGCAAAGTTCAGAACCTTTTCCTGAAAACAAACACTACTCTATTGCTTTTGTATCAAAATGTTATTAAGCATTGAATTCACTCAACAGAAAACAGAAGGTTCTCTTACTGTCTCATACTTGCATCCTTTACTGCTTTTAAACAAGCAGTAACACTCTCAAGAGAACATGTACTGCACTGAATTACTTTATTTTCAGTAAAATCCAGCAGTGATACTATAGTAGCTGTCTTCACCATGATTAATGTAGGAAATGTTTGGAAAGCATGTTATTATTGTTCTAAATTACATTTTGCTTGAATTAATTTTTATGCATGGTTACTAAGATATAGAGAGTTCTGAATTGCTAATTGTAACATTCATACTTGTGAGATAAGATGAGATCTGAAGAACAAGTACATGTTACTGAAAGATTTTTAGTTTGAGAACTTGCAAACTAAAAAAAGAAGGGTGCAACATACTGTAAAAGTCAGTCTACAGGCTAGCAAACCAAAAGATTATAGTGCCAATGATGTCCTTAATTAAAGATTTCTGTTAAACTCCAAGACTGTAATATACTTCCAGCTTAATGCTGTAACAGAAAACAATTTTATTCTTCACTTATAATCTGTTTTCTTTCTTATCACTATTGTTAAGTGTTAAATCTTCTCTTCTCCTACAACTGTATTATCTGTTTCCCAGGCAAGGTAATGCACTTACTCAAAGTTGTGATAGATTAAGATGTACTGGGATTATCAATCAGATAATGCACAGAGGGAGCTTGGCAGCAGTTCTTGCTGTAGATTTTGCAGATTGCTCTAATTACACCTTTGGAAAAGCCCATTTGCCTTAGTCTTTCCCAGTAATAGCCATAAGAAATAACTTTCCTGTTTGTAACCAGCTCCAGCTCAACTACACTTTCTGTGCAAGGATTAAAGCTTAAGAGTATTGAAAGATGCTCCATTCTAATAAATCACTGGATGTTGTATCTGAATTTAGCACTGCCGCACAAAATTTCCATTCAGTAGCAGTCAATTCATTTTCTGACTACTTGGCCCACAGTGTTCCTAAAATCCTAAACATCAATATCAGAAACCTAAAGTGCGTTGGAGTCAAACACCATTGATTTTAGATAACTAGCTTTAGCATACTTTTGAAATATATCTACAGAAAATAATCGATAATTCATTTAACGTTCTGAAACACTTAGGTGTGGAATATTCATAGACAAATAAGGGAAAAAAAAGGCTTAACCCTAAAAATTAATCAGTTGCTGCAAATAGTCCTTCTTTATAGTAACAACTCTGCTTTCTCAAACTTGCACTCTAATTATTCCATGCTTCAATATCCCAAAGGCAATTATGCATTTTTCAAAAGTTTTTGGATAGTAATCAGTACTTTCAACAAGACTTCCAGACAAAGCCTACCCAATGCCTTATTTATTAATAATGGCCCATACTTTGATTTATATTGTATGCATTCAGCAAAGAAACAGACTGTCCCCTGTGGAAAGAAAGCTCCCTCATTTAGTGGATAAAGATGTTTCACCTTCAGCCTAGACAGAGTTACTGAGAGGTCATCAACAGCCAAAAAATCTGTGGTTGTAGTCCTGTAGAGAAAGCAGGTGTACCATGAAAAGAGTAAATTGAGAACAGGGAGTGTGTAGGGATTGAATTTAGGTGTACAAGGGTGCTACTATCATGGTACAGTTATCATGTGCATAATGGTAGCAGCAGCATTGTCACCCAGTCAACAGCTGTTCTAATTTGCATCTCCGTTCTCTGCCCCTTGACCTCAGTGAGCACCAACTCAAACCTAGCATTTGCCGTTCACTCAAACAAATTGTCCCTCTTCCTTGTTGCAGCTCCCCCACGTGGCTGCAGAAACAGGGAGATCCATGATTACCTCCTTAATCAGCTAATAATTTTGCTAGCTAAGATCTTTCTAGACTGTGCTTTCTATAGCCTAGAGTTTCTTTTCCTTTCCCGCAGGTTCAGGCAGAGTGTTGTCTCTCAGCCTGCACTCAGAGAACATTCTTTCATAAAATGCAATGAGATTTTAGCTAGAGAGGAAGAGGATTTAAAAACCACAAGGAAACTGGAATTCATGTTTCTCTTTATGAAAAGCAGATCGGTCATTTTGCCTGCTTTAGGAACCACTCAAATATAGTGATTCAATTTGTGTAGTTATAGGAGAAACCATAAAATTATTTAAAAGGAAAGTAAGAGTGTTGTAAAGGGAGAAAAAGGAAAAAACCCCAAACAACAAATTTAAAAAGACATTTTTCATATCCATTTGATGGTACCTAACTTTCTGGAAACATCTTTATGCTTAATACATACCACTGATTTCTTTTTAGGCTGAAAAACTCTGTGCCCTTGAAACATTTCTCCTCAAATCTCTGTTTACAGAATATCACAGCACAAAAGAATTTGAGAAAAACCTGGAAGGTATCTTACCTTGTCAGTCCACTAAAAATTTTTTTTACAACAAAACCCTTTTGTCTTAGGGAGCATGGTTCATTGCAGACTTACTCAAACTGTTACTGGGCTGAATTCATGCATCACCATTAGGTCAAGGACAAGACTCAAGAATACAAAGTTAATTTTAAAACACCTTAGGTATTATCTGGAAGCCAACTGGTTATCAGTGACTGAGAAAACTAAAATAACTAGAGAAATTTGAATGAGGGAATCCTTCCCTTACAAAAATGAAGGCTGAGATGGAATATGATTAGATTTTATAGATTGAACGAAGGTGCAAGCACTGGAGAACAAGACCACCTCATCAAGCTAGAGGCCAGCTTTGGCACTGACATTTTCAGATTTCAATCAAAAGAATATTGACCCTTGGAGATATTAAAAACTTGATGGACAAGGCCCTGAGCAGCCTGGGCTAAGCTGGCCCTGCTCCAAGTGGAGGCTCAACCAGATGACCGCCAGAGGTTCCTTGCATTCAACTATTCTGGGATTCCATTTTAAGGTTTGTAAGTATTAAAGCCAATGGTTTTCAGAATAGCCCTGTAATGGAAGCAATGAGGATAAGATCTTCACTATGTCAAAACCGGATGGTAAATTTAGGAAAGAGGCTGTAGATGACAATGCCATAAATAGCAAAGAGCATGGCACAATGCCCAAGAAGGTCTCTTCCAGTCTTTTAATCCTAAAAGAGATGTTAAAAGACCCAATTCCACAACAGCAGATATTAATATCCAATAGACTTATTCATTTCACTGCTGTCTGGCCTAAATTTCTCTCCATTCCACTGAATTACTTACATCAGTTGCTGGCATTTCAAAGGGAGACTTTCCACACAAATGGTCTGTGTCACTGTGATTAGTTTAGCTTTTACACTTTAAAAAGTCTATTTTTTGGTCTGGAAAAATGTGAATGCTAACTTAACAGCTAATACCTGTACGGCAAGGAAATATAGTAAATGGTTAAGATATTAGCATCTGGACAGAAGCTATTGAGGAGTTCATCTTAAATCACTGCAAGGCCAATATACTTTATGCTTATAATTGCTGCTCAAAGTTCATGGTGGCATTTTGCTGATGTGCCTAAAATAGTCTTCATGGGTGCTGTTAGAGTTGATTTGACAGTAGTTAAGCTACAAGGGGCAATGATCCAGCTGAATACCTGTCCGAGTCATTTTGATAAGTGTACAGCCTGTGCAGAAACTTCTTAATTGCTCCAATATTCTTCAATTGTTCCTGTTCATAGAGTCCACAAGAAAGGTCATCAATCACAGAGTATGTGAAGTTTTTATGTTTTGCTTGCTTAAGAAAATAGATTTTAAAGAAAATAAAATCAGTTAATAAGAACTTAAGGAGGTTATGATGTTCCCTTTCATAATAGCAAACTCAGAACATGAATCATTTAGCGTCTGTATCACAGAGGAAGCACATGGTTAGTACTAAACCTTGCTCTTGACTTACTCTTGCTTGGCAACAGAAATCTTATTTAGATGTGACAATAGTTGTAAATAAATCCACAGGAACTAAACACTTACAATGTACTGAAAGGGGCAGATTACATGGGCAAGCACGAGACAGGATGTCAGGAAATCCCATATACTGGTCCTGGGCTTGCCACAGACTCAAGAAGATTTGGACAAGTCATTTAATAGTTTTACATTTTTAACTGTCCATGAAAGAACACAGTTTATGTACAGCAGTATGCCATATGTCTATAGAGGTCTGAAAGCACAGAGCAGCTTCATAGAGTTGTGGAATTGTTTGGGTTGGAAGGGACCTTAGAGATCATCAAGTTCCATCCCCCCTGCCATGGGCAGGGACACCTCCCACCAGCCCAGGTTGCCCAAAGCCTCATCCAGCCTGGCCTTGAACCCCTCCAGGGATGGGGCATCCACAGCTTCTCTGGGCAACCTGGGCCACTGCCTCACCACCCTCACAGTAAAGAATTCCTTCCTAATATCTCATCTAAATGTCCCTTCTATCAGCTTAAAGCTATTCCCCCTCATCCTATCCCTTCACCCCCTGATAAAGAGCCCCCCCATCTCTCCTGTAGCCCACCTTCGGCATTGGAAGGCCACTATAAAGATCTCCTTGGAGCCTTCTCTTCTCCAAGATGAACAACTCTCAGCCTGTCCTCAAACAGGAGGTGCTTCAGCCCACAGACCATCTTTGTGGCCTCCTCTGGAGTCGCTCCAACAGGTCCATGTCCTTCCTGTGCTGAGGGCTCCAGGATGCTCTCCTTGCTACCACAAAACCAAGATACTACTAGCTCTTAATCTGGGGGCACAAAGAAAGATAAGCCTGGGTGCATGGTACTTTTTTCTTGCCTACAATCCAAACATAGCTGTGAAGGTGGCAAAAAACCTGGTACGTTGACTATTTCACTGGTCAGTCCCTTTTCTTTGGAATAATCTTGATGCATAAATCACTTAATCCCATAAGAGATATCAGGTTCTGAGTTTGACCCTTTGTATCTAATAGTGTAGACATTTCAGATTGTATTAAGGTTGCCATAGTAACAAAATTTGTATTGAATGGCAGAAAATTAAAAAAATATGATGTATGAATACTGCATAATTTGTTGACACTAAGTATTTGTTGCCAGAGGCCTGTATCACTTAAAAATTACACATTTTTGCTAAGAAAGAAAGGGAAATATTGAAACACTTAAAATTTCACAGAATATTCACATTTTTTCCTCTTGCTGCCTCTGGAAATACTAATTTTTTTTATACTATCTCCAGTTAGGGAGCTCTCTCTGGTTCTGACAGTGGGAGTTTTAAACAGAAACAAATATGTTGTTTATGTAAAAAAAATAGACGAAAGTAACTTCTGCCTTCCCAGTTCCCTTTATATTTGTCCTTCCAGTCTAGTCTCTCATTTTAAGAGCTTCTGAGATATCATCTCCAAAGATTCTAATTTTTTAGAATTTTTCTTTTGCCGAAGAGCTAAACTTCCATTGTATTTCCTTTGCTGCAAATATTTTCATATCTGCAGCTACAATGTTTCAACCCCAATGACTTTCCCTATAAAACAAAAACATATCAATAAGTTCCTTCCACCAGTTTTTGAGATAGTAACAGATGGATCCCAAACTGTAGAAAGACACCCACTGACTTCAAATCTGTAAAGTTTTAAAGTGCATCTGTAATGTGCCAATCCCCACTGCTTTCCACATTCCTATGGAAAATTATAAAGAGGATTTTAGGTCTCTGATATAAACATCCTGAAAAATCTCCCTTTTAGCTGCAGTGCTTCTTCTCTAAAACGAAAGAGAAGAAGTACCTGCACATCACCAGCTCTCCAGCTGCCAAGTGCAGTTATGAAAAGAGAGATGATGTGACCTGATGGTGCTGCACCTCCACTGCGTTACTCCTCATTGAGATGAAAATCTGCCACATTAAAGATCTTATATCCTCCCTCCCCATTTCAGCATCTGGCACCATGAGAAAACCCACAGTGCTGCACCCTGAAATTCCTGTAACTGCTCCGAAGAGCAACTGCCTGGTTTTGGGGAAAGGAACTCTTATCTCATGTTTGAAGATGAATAAATGAAAAGCTTCAGCATCACAGTGGGTTAAAATTGTGATTTATATGTGGAAAACTGGAAAGCATCCCTTAACTCCTGTATACACTTACCAGCAGTTCTTTTTATGTGCGTTTCAGGCACTGACTCATCTAACAACATTGACACTGCAAGAGGATTACCAGCACGTTCAGAATGCCTACTGCATTGCCACAACTGCAGGAGCAGCTTTACTATGTGATGAACAACAACAGAACAGGCTCAAGTAGTTTTATGACAGGAAGAACATGGAAGTCTCCCTCATTCCACAATCAGTCCTAATTAATTAGCAATATTTCATCTCTCCTTGCAATGCAGATGTAACAGGCTGTGTGCTTTTCTATGAAACTTAGGAAACAGCTACATAGTTTTCTCCAAAATATATTATTTATTTCATTTTCAGGACAGGAACTATTTTTTGAAGAAGTATCCTGAAAGTCACTCTTAGCACTGGCTTTATTGTTCTTTGGAATATCCTCAGGAGCACTGTGAAATAGTGCAAGAGAAAGAGATATTTTCATATCTATAAATAAATTGTACTGAAAAAGAGAATTGGTGCATTTTTGTTCCTCTAAACAAACTAAGAAACAGAATTCTGTAACTGGAATAGATACAATGCAGCTTTCATTACACAAAGACCAGATAAAAGTTATTTATATCTGGAAAGTCTGGTGCTACGATTGCTTCAGCAATTAAGGAACTGAGGAATTTGCTATAGTCAGTAACAACTAGGAATAACAGACATACATCATGCCTTCGTGTTACTCACAGCTGTTATTACATATCTCTGGGTGACTTCATGATTAAGGGAACTGGAAAAGA
>NW_010125338.1:0-15707 GCF_000699245.1 Pterocles gutturalis
GGGGGCGTACAAGAAACACAAAAATAATCCCATGTCTGGAGGGTTGTGCGGCAGGAGAGGGTCCTGAGCGCAAGGCACAGGCCTGCATGGCAGCGCAGGGACAGAGCAAAGGGCACAGACCCCCCGGCCCCGGCCCCCAGACCCTGCTCCTGCCCTTTACACGAAGGGGAGGAGGATGGAGTGCGGGCTGTAGCGAAAGGTGGGGGTTCATCCTTAATGTACCTGGAAAAACATGCACTTTAGGTAATGGCGAGTCCCAAAAGATTTGCAGAGGAGCCCTTTCATGTCATCCCCTGACGAGAAAGAGAGGGGAGGATGTTAATTAAAAATTTAGGGAGCAGAAGAAGAAATTTTCTAAGGCAGGTAGGAGAAAGCAGCAGCAGCAGCAGAGAAACTGAGTTCATGCAAAAATGAGAGAACACAGCAGATAACGCACACAGTAAACTTCATTTGAACTTGTTTACAAAATTGACAAAAAAAAATATCACCTTGTAAACGTATTCACATTTGTTGGAGCTCACAGAACTGGTTATACTCGCATGCTGAAATAAAGATTGTCAAGCCTCATCTCACCCTGGGTAACATCCAAGTGAGTTGACCCTTACAGCAGAAACAAACCTGGTATGGAACAAGATTTAAAGCTTGCGTGGTGAGCACGTTTCTCTAGCGATGCCGGACCGCTAGGGAAAGGGCTGGCTCCGGTACCTGGCGCTCCCTCAAGCCCAGTGAGCAGCAGCACGGTCAGCCTGCTACCCAGAGCCAGGTGTAATCTGAAAGTGGTGATGAACTTGGAGCATCACCTCACAGTCCACAAGGACCATCAATTGCATCAGAAATGTAAGGAGTGGAGAAAAATACGGGGTTTAGAAAGTGTACTGTAATATTTTGTTATTTCCTGAAATTTGCCCTGTATTCAAAGGCCTCAAAAAGAGCACAGACCCTGTTTCTCAATAAGACCATTCAGGGAAGAAGGGACGGGGGGAGAGAAGATGCACAATATTTTTTTACATAAACAAAACCCAGGCATCTTCCAAAATGACCAGCTTTTAGCCCTCCACCATCAAATCTACCTTTCTGAATTGCAAGAGTAGCTTTCTCCAACTCTAGGACACACTGCTTGACCTCATCAACAGCAGGACTGAAAACATACTTGGAAACAATTTTTGGTAACCACTCCTTCTGGGTTCACTCTCAGATCTCAGATTTCAGAAACGGAAGCAAACAGACATCAGTGAGGATTTCTGAGACACTCACACATTTCAATACCAGTCAGATCACAAGAGCAGGAGGTTTGAACAAGAATGACTTCAAATTAAACCAAACCTTATCAGTTGCATTCCATGGAATGAAGCAACTTCAGGTATACCTGGCGAGGAACACCCTTCGAAAATCGTGTAAGAGCCTGACTGTGCTCTCAAAGGCAGGAGAACTCTTGCCAAGGCTCTTCTCCATAGAACCAAGATCCAGCACAAACAGGTTAACAGAGTTAACAGCACTAAACCTAGAAATATTTTTGGTATCGTGTCCCCTCCACTTCTCCCCTGGAGCCTAGCGCTGGGGACTGCAGAAAACAACTAATCCCAAATGTTAAAGCAATTACAGTCAACAGAAACTCTTTGCTTTCTACACTGAACCAGGCTGCTTCAGAAAGCATTTAAACAATTAGGAATAATATATTACAAAGTTACTGAGAAAAAAAGATGAACTATGATCTTTTTCGACATTGAGGTACATTAACAGCAATTGGGTTATCAGTCTCCAGACCCTGGATGCAACCAGAGTTAAAAAAATAATCCAACCTGTGTGACTGAATACCACCAACGTACTTGGAAGACATCTCGTATATCCCTAACAGCCAGCTGCTTTCGGCAGCGTCGGAGGGGACTCGGCTTCACCGCACTGCTCCGACGGATCCTCAGCGCCGATGATCACTTAGCTGGTCTGAACTGAGCAAACTTTTAAAAAAAAACTGAGTTAAGTATAAATAATTCACAAACTGGTTTGTGCAAATTTTTTTTTTATTTCCACATTTATATCACAATGTGTCCACTTAAAGGACCAAATAGCAAAGTTGCTCCCTTCTGCATCCCAAGAACACAGAAGTCTAGTTACTGTACATTCACTAAGGCTCTTTGTTTTTGCAAATTGCGTTTATGATGGATATCCATAAGGCAAACAATATCTAAAGGAATGGTAACAAGTATATTTCCAGCATACAAACAGGCTTCCTTTTTCCCTCTCACAGTACAGTTACAAACTTGTAGCACCCTCATTACATTTAGATTCTAGAAAAGGTGATTTTTCTTTTTTTTTTTTCTTTTTTTTTTTTGTTTTTTTCCCTAGAAGTTTGCAGGAAGGGAAAAGGAGGAAAAATATTTGGCTGGTGGTGGTGGGATCAAAAATATCATTAAACATCTAGTTTTTGCAGCATTTCTCAGAGACTGGATTTAAACTGAAACCAGACTAAAATATGTGGATGCCTATGGAATGTTGAGCTGAAGCTGGTCTCCCAGCCTGCAGTGCAACACCTGCTGTTTAAAACCCAATCTCCGTACCACATGACTTTAAAAAAAAAAAATCAGAACGCAATCATGTTCAGAGATGTGATACAAATAAAACTACAGTTTTTGCACATTGTCTCTCCAATATCTCACTGCCAAATAAAAACCCAAATCAAGTCAAATAAATAGATGCATATTTTGTTAAGGTAACTTCCACAATTTTCTCTGTACCTGCCTGTAATAAGATTCCGGCATTCAGAAAGTGCTGGAAATCCTCTTCACTTCTTGGGGACTAACACTTTTTTTTTATAGCTGGCTCGCTAGAGAGTTTTGAACTCAATTTCTCAACCTTCGTATGCCTTCCTTTGCAATTGTTAGTAAACTGGTAGCAGCATTTCACAAAAGGAGAATGTAAAGGCCAGAGCTGTCAATACCCAGCTCCCCCACCCCTCTGCTCGTTGGGCCTGTTTGTCCAGGACAGGAGGTTTTTCTCCATCTTTCAGTGGCATAGCGTCTGCCGATTTGCTTTTTCGTTTTTGTGTTGGTTTTTTTTCTTTTTTTTTTTTTTTTTTTTTTTTTGCTAACTGCAGATGTAAAAGCATTTTTTAGCAAAAAACTGTACTCAGTCTAGGCAGACATAAGGCAGGATGTTCAATCTACCATCATCCCCGTGTGGATCTAGAGATATGCACTGTGTCCAATCATACCAGTTACCCTGTGTGTCGTAACAACCGTTCACGCCTGGCCAGTTATGTTCACATATTCTGTCGAGGTCATCACTCGTGACCTCTCTCGTGACCCCAGGCAAGTCTGTAGGTTTGCTGTTAGGAGCTAGAACGTGAGTCTTTCTAGCCTCTTTTCTAGTGCTTTCCTCCTGCTTTAAATATTCAGACATGAAGTAGTGAGCTCCTGGAGTCTGTACTCCTGACGAGGACAGCAAGCTACTCTGTCTGTTTAAATAGGACTGAATGATTTCATTTCTGGATAACTCTTTCCAGTTCGTTTGTTCAAAAGGGCTTTGCAGGTTGGGTTTTTGCTCCTGCTTTTCCATTTCTGTCCTGTGCTGTTCAGTAAGTGCAGGGATTTCTACCTGCAAAGGATCTTTCTGTGTTAAAGGTTTTATCTGTCCTGTCATGGGATCAAAAGTGAGTTTTCTCTCTTTTAACCTCACAGGTTTCACACCCCCTTCTGTCACGTGCCCATCCAAGTTGACCGTATAGTCTCTGGGTCGGTACCTTTTCTTCTTTTTACTATCGGAACCTGAAGCAGCATCATCACTGTCCATTTTTGAAGTGTCCTGGGAAAAACCCATGTGTGGTGGGAGAGATTCCCCGGGGTGGGAGCTGGTTTTGCAGCCGGGGGATGTATGCTGTGGGAGGGTCCCTGCCGGGTGCCTGTGCTGGCTTTCCGAAGGTACCTGCTGCTCCTGCCACTGCTGAGAAACCTCAGCTACCGACTGCTGAGAGAACTCCAGTCTTTTCGCTGGCATCGGAGGTGTGGATGGTTGCATCAAGGATGGTGGCGGTGATGGCACCTGTGCAGTATCTAAGAACTGAGACCTTTGAGATGGACTAGGCATCGAATCCTTTGGTGAGTATGTAGTATGCTGCCGAGCAAAAGTATCATGCCTAACGTTTCTAGGGCTAAACGAGGAACAGCGAGGACTCTTCGGCTGGTGCGGGCCGGTGGTTTCTTCCGATTTATCATGCTGCTGAAGCACTGCAGTCTTTAATAACGAGGAAGTGCTTGAAGGTTTTACAAGTCCTGGAGAACTGGTGTGAGGTTTTACAGCGTTTACTGGGATCTTATTGTGTTTATCGTTCTCACTGAGTTCTGTCCTGCTGCTTTCAGGCCCTGCGTGTAAATTTACATCTACAGGACTAGGAAAATTTTCAGGACTACCTCCAATACCATTTGTTGGAGGGGGTGAAGAGTTTTGTAATACTTCATGACTAGCTTTGGAGACTTTTGGGGGAGGAGGGCCCTGATGCCCGTCCCTGTGTTCACCTTTCCTTTTCCGATTTCCCAGTTTCTCTGTTTTTGGAGAATTTAGTTTCTGTATATCATTCCTGCTTTTCAATTCGCTGATTGGCTTCGATCCAGCCACAGCAGGAAGTTGTGTTTCTGGTTTGCAGTTGTGAGCACCACCATTTGCTGATCCGGGTGGATTCGGCAACCCTCTTGGCACCGGTTCATTCTGGGTTACAGGCTCTATCAACTTTTGCCAATTCCGCAACAATTTCTTGGCACGTTTGGCAAGTTCCTCATTGGATGTCTTCTTCCTCACCTCATTGATGAGCCTCCCAAGCCTCGTTTCCTATAAAGAAAGAAAAGTTGTTTTACAAACAGGTAGCATTCTAAACAAAATCCTCCAGGTAAGTTTCTGCTCTGTAATGCTTACCCTAGGAAATACCTAGTTAAAAACCACTAACGAGTTAAGTGTTGAATGAATCTTTCTGGAAAGGGTCAGTCCAGTTGGTCCAGTGCTCTACCATGCAACACAAAACCTACCGTAGGTTTCAAGTCACAATGTCTTTACTCCCTGGCTAAAGCACCAGAGCCATCAGCTGTGAAAAACATCACAGAGGAATTATCTGCTCAGCAAGAATATTGCGAATTAAGGTGCAAGCTCAGATTTGAGGGGACATGCAGCACCCCAGGCAGAAAAGGTGTTTATCACAATGAAGATCTGCAGAAAGAGGCAAGAGAAAAATATCCCAGAATCGTCACCTCTTACAGGAATACGTTGACAATGAAAATCTGCGTTTCACAAACCCGACCAGCCAGGGTGCGACTCGCGTCCTACCTTCCTCCTCCATCTCTCCTTTCCCTTCGCTCCCCAGTATCTCGAAAGAATGTGAAACACTGATTTAAACGAGCATTCCTAGGGTGTCCCAAAGTGGTTTCATAAGCGGAAGGAAGTGTTTGATTGTTCCCAAAGCACATTTGAAAACAAAGAATTGTTCCACCAGTCAGAGTATTTAAGAAAAGCACTTCAAAGGGAAACACAGAGCAGACTGGGAGAGAAATACACAATACGTGGGGATATTTATGTTGAAATACTGCTGGAGTTATAGTTAAGCAATAGTTAAAAGCAAGTAACAACAATAATTCCAATATAAAGATTTAAAAAATATTATGATCAGGCACTGAAACCCACTAATGGAATTTAAGGTTAATTTTATAGATACAGGGTAACGATATTCCTATTTCAGATCCTTTGGCGCTTGGTCACCAAACATCTGAAGAGGTGACCAGTGCTTCAGCAGAGCGACGCTGCTGGGTGCAGCAGAATTCACCAGCTGCGAGGGACGATGAATGCAGTGCCCCACACAGACGGGAACTGCGCTGCCCAGAACCCTGATCCGCATCCAGACAGAATTCCCCTGTACGCACCGAGGTGGCAGAAGCAGCACGAGAGGGACAAAATGATATCTGAATTGTCAATCCTTTGCAATTGTTTCAAGAAAAGCTCTTATGGACAGCAGGCGGGCAGAGCAAGTCCTTTCACACACACCAAGATCAAGCGATGTTCAGAGGGTGACATACCTCAAGCGCCTCTTTGGTAATGGGATATTTCTCCAGGCTGGAGATCACTTCCAGCACTGCCACCATGTTATGGATCTGCAACGAGGAAGACAAAGTCACTTCACGTTTCACGTACAGGTCTTAGTTATCAAATGTAATTGAAGACCTTCCACTTTGTAATTGCTGGAAGCATTAATCACAAAATCACTCTCGCACTGTCTGGCTTTGGGGAGAGGATTCTTCAAAGAACAGGGACAAGGACACTTTGCTGACCTAGTTGGAAAGTGCAGGAGCTGTAACAAACACACTCTTAGGTAAAACTCACGGAAACATTCACAATAAATCAGCCTGACTTACTAGCAACACTGTGAGACCCGTAGCCAACACGTTAGTTAACTGTCCTGCAGCCTAACTAGAAACCCAAGTGGACCAAGCAAAGCAACGCGTCAGATCAGAAATCTTGTATTTACTCCTTTGGGCACCGCTTTAAATTTACACAAGTCACTGTCCTACAATTCTGTTCAGAATACCGATGCTTCCTGTCAGCTCCACACCAAGAGTCTCCAAGCCCAGGTACAAACTCCTCGGAGCTCCGGAGCTGAAGCAGAGGCTGTGCCCAGTAGGTGTCCCCAGCCCATCGCCCATCGCCCGCCGGACCCAGCGGGGGACCGGCCGTGGGTGGCTCCCACAGCCACCCTCCGAACCCCCGTCATTCCGGAATTGCATTTCCCCATCTGCGAGACAGTGAGGAGCAAGCGCAGAAATTCCCATCACGTTAACAGCGCGTGGAGCAGATTTTCTGACGGGCTTCCCTGCAACGCTCCTGCACGTGTCAGGAAGCTCCGCTCAGAAGCAGCTGCTGCGAGCTGTAGATGTCAAGCACAAAGGGGATTTTAACAATTTCAGTGAGAAACCTCAGACTACAGAGATCCCTATTTCCATTACCTGGTGTTAAGAGCAACGAAAACTGGAATTTCTAATTCACCTCTGTAGATTGATTTGAAAGATAAGCAGAGGAAAACTTGAATCACAGTCTCATTTATTGCTTAATTGCATTTGTGACTCAACTGGACATAAACGGCATCCGAGAAAAATCTCGCAGCGAGAACCTCGGCGGGGATCCCGCATTATCCTAAAGTCTCATCAGAGGATAATCAGGCAGCCCCACCCTCCCAGACACACTCTGCTGCAAGATTCCTCATTTCAAGAAGACTGCAGGTTCGTAAGAATGAGCTGTTCCAAGTCCCTTCTACCCTCCATCGACACAACAGGAGAATCAGGAGCTGAAGTCTCTTCCTTTCAGAAAATCTTGTGCACAGACGTTTCTTCCACCCCAGCAGGACTGTTTGATGTTGGAGGTACCGGGACAAAGCTGCCAGCACTGAAACATTCTGCCTGATGTTTAGAGTTACTTTTACCAAACTTATTTCTGTAGTCTCTATAGGCTCTGAACGATTGAAACTCTTACAGGCTGTAAAACAACTCCAGACCAAAGGTGAATGAATTTGTCGTGGTCTTTCCCCCCTCTGCAGCTACTCAAAGTCCTGCCACCCCATCGGGTCTGGCAGAACTCCGCTTACACTTTAAAACAGCAGCACCACATATTTTGACACATTTGAGTTCGTACTATTTCCCTTCAGTGCACTTTCTCCCATGTTTCGATCCTCGCGCTGCCCCCAGTGCCTAGGAAGGATGATTCTGCACCACCCTTTGAGTAACACATAACACTTTTTTTTTTTTTCCCCAGTTTCTAGAACCAGAACAACTTAGAATAGCTAATGCTCAATTCTGGGAGTTTCCAGACAAACACTTTTAGACTTGCAAAACATGATACTCTCCTTCCCAACACACATTTCAGACTATGAACTACCGAGCTACAAAAAGGCTCAGCGCCTCGCACACACCAATAACTGGTACCACTACTTCTGCAGTTACTGGTAATCCCCGAATATTCATTATCTAAATGACAAACTGATGGCAAAAAAAGGCTCATTACTCTATCAAAAGGTCAAGGTGAGGAAAGCGATACGCTTATGTACATACACACCTACAGACAGATGAAATTGGTCAGGGAATTTCCAGTCACAGCTTTGCCCTTGTCTCTACAGACCCAAATCCGCGTCTCTGGATGCCCCCGAACCGCCTCCCAGAGCCCAGGTCCCCACCCAGACTCCTTGCTCCTTCCTTCCCTCCTTGAGGGACACATGGTGCCAATTAGGACAGCGAAAGCAGCCTCACACCGCTGAGCCTGTGCTGATCGCTCAACTTCTGGTAAAACACAAACCACCCAGTTCAGACTCTTCGCACATTTGTAACAATTGGAAACACGCTGCTGCGGCACTGAAGCGATCGCTGCACGGAGCACGAAGGCTCACGCTCGAGACCAACTGCAAGCAGCTCCTCTCATTTGCCCTTCTTTTGGACCTGCAGGGAAGCGTGGTTCTTCAAAAAAAAAAAAAAAAAAAAAGAAAATAAATGTTCAGGCAGGTTCAACAACTTCTCCACCCTTCCCCAGCAGTTTTGGGTCGTTTTCTTGGAATGCTTTATCCGAACTGCTGTAAAGAGAAGCTTTAATAAAAATCCTATCCACCTATTTCAAAATAACATCGACTAGGAAATCTCTTGTGGTATAGCTAAGGACTATGACAAGAACAAGGTGACCTCCCCAAAACGCCTCAAGAATCACCTACTCCATGTGAAGCCACCGATTCGATAGCAGCAGCACATCAGTACTGCACACCGCTATCTACCTCAAACCATCCGTTACCGGCTTAAAAAATTAATATTGTCACATAAATGCCATGAGACCAAAGTTACAAAACCTGCCTGGACATCGTTCTACCTTGAGGAGCACCAGCAATCATTTATTAAAAGCACGCTGTGTTAACAATGGCTACTGGCTGCCCAGCGGACGAAGCAGAACGGGACAGGGAGCCTGGCAGCCGTGCTCTCTGCAGACGCGGTTACGAGCACAGTTGCGCAAGCCGGCGTCTCGGGAACTTGCACATCCTTTTAGTTTCTATTTGCCTTTGTCCGCTCACACTGCAACCCGTTACTACCACCCCAAAACAAGAACCTCCGTGCAGCAACCCCAGGAGCTCACATTTAGGGGCTTCCAGAACAGAGCTCAGAGTGATTGGCACGGCGTCCAAACGAGCCCGTGCTGTCCCCACGCTGCGAAGGCTGACTGGCACCCAGACTAATTCACTCCAAAGTTTACTGGAGAACATCTGCTTTGAGTCATCCACGATAATCCTTTCCAGGCAACCCCAATGACAGGCACAGAAAACAAATCTTATTTATTCCACGCAAGTCTCCTTAAATCACTCAGCCGTACTCCGGAGCTTACTGCTGGTATCTGAGATCTTTTCCAAGTTTAGCACTACGTGGTTTTACTACAGCCTCAGACGAAAGGACGGGTTTCCGAACTCTCTGGAAAAGATCAAACAGCTTAATTCCCTTTTTTTAACTGCCACCTTCATCCTGTTTTAACTTTCATAAAACAAGAACAACTCAGCAACACTTCAGGGTGTTACACAGCAGCTTAAAAGGATAAAAAGCGTGTTCAGGGTCGGGAGGCTTAATGTACCGTTCCCTGCCATCTCCAGTGCCACTGCCTCCTTCCCAGGCGATGTGAAACCAGCAGCAAACTCAGCATCCACCCCTGAGCTGGCGTCACCGCTTCCACGGGCAGGGAGGGGGGAAGGGCTGCCAACCTGCTGGGACGCGGCTGATGCTGGACTCCACACTCAGACGATGTGCTTTGTGCTTTGATTCTCTTCCTCCATCTGCAGAGCAGTCCAGAGACAAAACCCAAACCGAGCAGCAGGCGACACCGTTCCTCCTTCCCCAGGACAGCTCTGCTGCTGCCCAAGAGAAGTCACAGAAACAGTCCCTTGCAGTCCTCTGAACAAAGCGATTTGGTGTGTTTGTTTGTGGATGTTTTTAATGTTTCACAGGGTGGTTTCTGCAGATCCTCACTTGCAGAACCAGACCGTGAGAGATGCCAGACGCGATGTGAGTTAGCAGGGACGGTGTTGCTGAGACACTCGGTGACACAGGCTCAGGCAGGAGGGGTCGGTATGTCCTTGTAACATGAAAACCTGAGAGGCTGCCACGCAGTTACAAAAGCAGTGGCAGTGACGCTCCTAATGCAGATTCCCACCTGCTGGATTCTGGCTACAAAGGCTCTTTTTAATCACCTGTGGAGAGTTCCCATCACAGCACCAGGAGGCATCTTCTGACACGGGATCATCAGCACCATCCACATGGGTCAGAGAGGTTCTGACGGGTATCTGCACCTGCCCTAGTGTCTCTGGAGTCCCTCACCCCTGCAGCGCTTCTAAAACCAAACTGTAATGCTCTTCTCCTCCTGAAATCACAGGTTATAACAGTAAATAATCTGACTCCATTGTACACGCTTTGAAACAGGCTGTACAGATACATCACCACCCTGGAGAAAACGTTACTGTCATCATACTTCAGCTTAGTTCCTCAGAGTATGCCATAAATACTCAGTGCTTTGCTGGTTTCAAAGAAAATACTTCTGTAACATATTCCCACCTGGAGTATCAAAGCAATTTTACAAAAGCAAGCAGAGAAGATGACCCACCGTGGAAGACTGAACAGGTCTTTCTGCATTTCCTACAGACCCAGATCTCTTCTGGTGTTTTCTGGTGGCAATTCACGTACGAACGCGGCACGGTCTACACAGAAGTTCCTGAGAGCGTTTGTACTGTTTGTGATTGTCCTTCCCCTGCCCTGGGGACAGCAGCACTTCACTGGGCAGTTATAAAAGCTGTGATACCCTCACGGGATGTGTACATGCGTGGGTAGCGCACGATAACGTTCAAGAAAACCCCGGGGCTCAAGGTCAATATTGCTGAAACTGCCAGGAAGGGAGACCTGATTCACCAGGGCCAGCAGCAGCACCACGAGCGATGTCCTCCGCTGGCTTTTATCTTCTGCAAAGCAGCAAAGTGAGCACCTGCACCTGAGCACCACTTCCACCGGGGTCTCTGAGCAGGATCAGAACTCGCCCCCTGCACCGCGTTTGTATAAAAGCTGCTTCACTGCATAACATCTGAAACACGGAAATGGAGGAGAAACGTTGCTGTTCATCGCAGGCTTTATTCGAACGCAGCAACGGCAATACAGGAGCACAGTGATTATTTAACACTTCACACAGGATGCTTTAGGTACCAGACACTAACGATACGATCATGAACTGTAAACTATAACGTCATTTTTCCAGAGATCCAGACCAAACACACCAAGTCAGAATTCAGGTTACCACCTGCTGCTATTTAGTTCAGTTCCCTTGCAGCTGATCTATAACAGTTTCTCATCCCGCAACGTGACATGATGCTGCCTGAAGACAGGGTACACGAGACACTGCTCACAGAAATGACACACCAGAGAGATGCCCATGCGCTGCTTCGCTCATAATTAGTGAAAATATTCGAAACACAGTTTGCTGCGTGGAGTTCCAACACTCACCAGTATATAGAAGGTATTCTTAAAGGTGGAGGCAAGTTTTCCCATAGTAAAGCAGATCTTTAAACATGGAGGAATCAAGGATTTGGGTTGAAAGTCATCCACTGGGAGTATCTTCTAAGCAGAGAAATTCACATGGAGTCCACGCTTTGAAAACTGATCAGAAATTTGTGCTGCAAAGACAGAACACTCCTTGACTGCCAGGAACAGTCAAAAAAGCAGCGAGGCACAGCAGGTGCTTGTCCTTCCCTCTGGATTTAAAATCTCCAGGTCTAACTTAAAGAGTCAAAACAATTTGCATAGATTTTACTCTTTTAAGCTTTATTTAATGGTGTAACATCATCCAGTAAAACAGATTCTGGAGACAAGACGCCCCCAGAACACAAGCAGCCCACGGCAGAGCAGCGGCACGCGGGGAAGTCCTCCTGCTCTACAGGACGAGGGCTTTAAGGGAAATAAAAACCAGTCGACAGTGTAACACTTTTATCCATTCATATTTATTAGCCAATAATTACAAGGCATTCTTGTTACTACAGAGAGGAATAACTGTCTGTCAGCTTCACCATTCACTGAACATTTTGTGTAATAACAGAAGAACCGTACCTGCAGTGCCAGCAGTATACGAACACAGAAGACTCACCGCAACACCACCCCGCACACCTCTTTTCCCACTCCCCACAAAAATAAAATCCACCAGACTATAAAGTTGGGCAAAACCTTTTCAGGGAACAAATGTATTGGCCTGATTTAAAAAGCCCAGCAGCTGAAGTGAAGATTAGTTACATGAAATGCTATTACACTGGAAAGACGGGTGGCAGGAACTGGAGATAAGGGAGCAGGGTCAGAGGAGGAGTGGGCACTCGCTGCCGCAGCGGGGCAGGACACGGGCTCGTGGTATCCACCCCGGCACACTGCAAGCCAGATAATTTCAGTCTTGTTTTTCCCTCAACACCACGCTGATAAGGAATCAGATCCAGCTGGAATGCCGTGTTCATCTCCAGGCACCACAGCTCGAGGAGATGGACACAAAGAGGAGTTGGGAGCAGAGCAGCGATAAGAGGGTTTGAAAGCATGGTGAATAAAAAGCTGAAGTACTCAGTTCATACAGTATTGAAAAAATTGGGAGGAGACACACAAGGCAGCAATTGCTGCAGATTATTTCAGCCCAATAAACGACACCCACAGAACACATCCCTAACACACAAGCCCTAAAAACCCCACCGCTGCCCTGGTCCTGAGGGCATCTAACCGCACGGCAGTTTTGGTGCATGCACGATAACCATTCCTCCAACTCCTCCAGCTGTACAGAAACTCCAACCAGATGAATCTTGGTAGTTACTATTTCTTATAAGCCATGAATTGGCATCCAAAAGTATTGCTTAAAAATTCAGAGAGCCATCAAATGAGGCTGCTGTGCAACCAAAGGCACAGGAACAACTGGCCCTACACTTCAAGAGAGAAATGCAGAGTTTGGTGAATATTCAGCCAGAACAATACAGAATATAAAGAAAATTCAGCCTTAAAATGTTCTGGTTTATCATAATCTTGGTGCTTTCTACGGCAGGGAGAGATCCACCCGTTCAGCCAGAAGCCTGCGCTGTGACTGCAGTCCTCGGGAAGTGAAAAGCCAACTCGGGGAGTTCCTGCAGAGGAGGTGGGTGCTGCCGGACGCTCCCAGCTCTCCACGGCCATTATCCACCGGCACTATGGGAAGATCAAAGTCAGGCACCGAACTCGGTTATGAGAACGACCCTTAAAGGAGTCGCCTGGACAGAACCATTCCGCAACCACCTGCTTCATCCTCACGCACTCCAGAGAAGTAGCAGGGAGTTAAAATTACGCAAGATGCATTTAAGGACTTGATGAGAGTGGCTTCAGAGGGTCAAGAGCTTTCTGAAGTTCTTAAATATTATGTTACCCATCACACAGAGCATCTACCCAGAGCGGCGCAGTTCCTATCTGACTGTAACACAGGACAGCCCTGCCAGCCTCACCACCGGATCAACTTTTCACTCTTTTCTTCCAAAGTCGAAACATCTGTCACCATGCTGGTGTACTTTGAAACGCAGCAGGGAAACTTTTCAGAATTTCAGAACTCAGGAAAATTTTCAGAATGTTTGGGAAGCTCCTCAGCTGATTCCTTAGATAATAATGGGGGGCCAAGGCCAGAGCCTGGGGAATACTCTGTGTTGTGGAATTTATTCATTCATCACGTAGAAGCACAATATGACCGCCCAGGAGAATCTAAGCAGGGCATATTTGTTCACAAAATTTGAGAAAAATAGCCTTACAAATTGGGAAAGTTTTCAATATCAAGTTTGGAGAGAAGTCACTGTATCCTTTCAACAGGAATTTATTAATACAAAACTTCTGTGAGCACGTACCATGGAGGAGTCTTATGGATAAGCAAAAAAAACTGAAATCAATTTATCTACCTCTTAGAACTACTGCTGACCAAACTCTAGATAAAAACGCTGCTGTCAGTCACCCATTTCCAGAGATGACCCCCCTGATAATCAGTGACAATGCTCGCCCATTCTGCTCACTGACACAATCATTAGCAGCTACTTAGAAACAAAATGAGTTTTCGACCTTTGGCTGGAAAAGAATCTTCCCCCAGAGGACTGCAAGCACCCCACCTCCATCTCGGAGCTCCCAGGCTGCAGGGCTGCTCCAGAGCCAGCTGCCCAGCGGGATGGTGAGAGGACAAAAGCACCCAGCAGCCCATCAGCATTTTATCCAAACACAGAACCCTCAGGAAGCTGCAACCTGGCACTAGTTATTTCTTACCCAGTAGCAAAAAACTTCATGATTTCCACTTAAGAATGCCCCGCTGACTTCAAGCCCCTTGGCAGCCTGTCTTAGAAAGTCCAGTGAAGAGAACACTAAGTCAAAACCCAACAGCTCTTATTTTGACGGACTCAAACCCTTACACGCACGACAGCGGAGATGGAGTTTTCACGATGTGGTCAGATTCTCAGCAGGCTCCTCACCTTTGCAAATACATTTGAAACCTCACCCCCTGCATCTCCTCCATCCCACTATGCTCAACCCTATTCAAGAATCAACCGTAGTTTCTCCAAGGATAGGCTATGATGTTGAGGTATACGTTTTTCTGGAACTCTCAGGATGATGACTTAGATAAAGACACAAAAATTCCGCTTTCCTTCCCATGCAATGCATTTACTCAGCACCAGGAGTGCTCCGGACTGACCTCGCTACCCAGCTCAGAGCTCTGCTTAAGCAACGGCTCGAGTTACAGAAACTCAGAGCTGGCTGTAGAGGCGCTGAAATTTATTCGCTGAGGACAGGTTACGAGTGTGCATCACCACCTTGGGAAAAACCCATCCTCCTCTACCTTCAGGAGAGGTAAAAAGAAAAAAAAAAAATCAATTTAGATCTGCAGCAGAATCATGATCCTCCGCAAGCTGATTCTGCATGAGAACGGCGTGTGAGAAAGCAGCCCCACAGAGGTGCTGGCTGTCACTCTCAGCCAAGACTTCCACCTCTGCACAATCATCTCTCCAGCACAAGGTTTCACAACACACCCGGGCGGGCGTGCTGCCGAGTGCTACCGACAGCCGCGGACGCAGGGTTCCTCTCCTCCCCAGCTGCTGTGTTAGAAAACCACTTTGTTCTGCAAAACAGAACTAATTATGTTTTACTTCCAGTGATTCCTCAATAGCAATTTCTACCACCGACTGTTTGGACACGCTGGAAATTGTAGATTCGATATTAACAACCGCACAGACACGCCCCGCTGCCCCCAGAGAACCCCGACACGCTGCTAGGTCCAGCGGAGTGCCCCTCAAATTAAAGCAATTTGCTGGCACTTAGATATTGTTCCAAACACTGAGAGCATGAATTACCTGCAGAAAGAACAATTTAGCTGTTAGAATACTGAAGAAACAAACGGACATTTACATTAAACTGAGCGTGATGCACTCACCTTTACCTTCGATATTTCTTTACCGACCAAGCGCCTAAGTGGGGCCACGCCGAAGAAAGTTTATGCGAAGTTATCGCCAAGCACAAAACGGGTGAGACGAGATAGTGTTATCAGTCAAAACAGACACGGGGGCTTTTTTATAAAACCGATACAGACGTTAATTTTAACTCCAAATCTAATAAATTGGAGTAACTATGCCTTGAAAGAAGCGCCTCAACATCCCATTTCCCCAG
>NW_010125338.1:15724-21564 GCF_000699245.1 Pterocles gutturalis
ATGGCCTCCGCCTGTCCCTACCCTGAAACTTTAGTGGTTCCTGAAAAGAGAAAACTACTTGTCAACGGCTGCAGGTCCTTGAAGAAACTGGAAAAGGCTTTCCTCTCGCAGGATACGGGGGAAAAGCTTCAGCTGCTCTGAAACGACTTTGATCAGGAACCAAAGTCACCAGGCTGACGGCGCTGCTGTGTCATCCGGCCATACCAAAAACCCCAAAGAGAGGCAACAACCCCCACCGTAAGCACCCCTGAACTGGGCTCACCCTCAACTTCTTGGACAAAACCCTAAAAAATCACAAACTGGAGTTTCTATCCTAGGTCCAGGCTTCCAAAACACAGGCTGAGCCGAAGGTCCTCACATTTTCTAGGACACGGATTGGGTCTCTTCCCACCCAGGAGCCTTTCACAGCAATCCTTTCCCTCCCACCCATGCCAGCGCCCGGCTGCGGCGCTCAGCAGCAGGAGCTGATCCAGCTTCACGCAGCATCCCAGGCGCACCAGCGGCCGCAGGGACGCAGCCACCCCAAACCAGAGCAAACTGGGGAAACGGCACCTCCAGGTCTTTGCTCCCCAGGGGAGCAAAGTCCAGTGAACCTCTCCTGGAAGGATGCGCATCGTGCCCCTCCGCTGTCTCTTCCATGCTGTGGCTCCTGGTGACCACCAGAGATCATTCCTGACATTTATTTTACCTCCTAAGAAGTTGGTTCTTCCATTCGCTAACCTGCTTCACGGTCACATCCAGACCAAGGTGTCAGATTAGTTATTTCCCTCCCAGCGCTTCCTCCCTCCCTCCAGCCTCTGATTAACCCCCGTGTTCACTTCTCACCGAGGGTCCAGGCCACAGCGTGTGCAGCCAGCTACTTGCTGCAAAGTTTCATCGTTTGGATTTGAAAAGCCTGATCCCCTTAAACAACCCGACAAACCGAGGGGGGTCTGCTGGAGGGTGCTTGGAACGCTTGGGGCTGCCACCACCCCTCTGTCACCTCTTCAGCTGCCACCTCCCTGAGCCCAGGAGGAGCCGGGAGCAAGCAGGAGGCCCCAGCCGAGCAGGGTCTGGCCAGGAGAGCTCCTCGGCTGGCCCGGCACAAGCCCAGCCAGGCAGCCGGTGCCAGCGCCAGGGAGGGAACAGGAATGTGCAGCTGGAGGTGGGGAAGTGGATGGGGATCACAGCAGCTCTCCCGCCGGGTGCGGCTCCCTTGGCCGTTCCAGCTGGGGGTAACCCCCAAGCACGCAAGTTTAAGCCAAGTCCATTCAATTTTTGATTATTTGGAGCATTGGCTGCACGGCCTCTAGCGTAAGGTGGTTACTCGCGAGTTGCAAAGCTCATGCTCAGGAGCATCCTCCACGAAGAAGCCTCCCAGCATTCATCCCAGGAACACGGGCCGAGCATCGCCACAAGCACAGGTACAGTCCAGACAGCCCCGAGCCACACACAAGTGGCAGGGACAATAACGCCTCTCCAAGTGAAGCGTGACCGTAAGACATCCACTCTCATCCCAAAAAACACAGGTAGCACATACCTCTTTCCTACGAGGCCCCACGCCCACCTGCTAAGGCAGCAGGGAAGCCAGCAGCAGCAAGCAGCACCCCATTCAAACACTAACACTCAATTCTGCCGCCACACCTGCGCCAGGGCTATTAGTGATGCACCAGAAGTTTAACCAGGCAGTTGAGCTACATCCAAAACTACCTGGGAAAAAAAAAGACATTATCTTTTCTTTTCTAAACCCTGATCGATTCCCCAGTTCGGATCCTGCAAAGAGCTGTACGGACACACGTAACATGGGCGTGGAGCAGGACTAAGTGGGTGTTATTTGAATTGTCACTGCTACTGAAACAAACACTCAAATTACAGCTTAAGAGCAAATGGCCACTGCCATCATCCCTGGACCTGCGGAGTTTCAAGGAATTAACAATAGAAAGGCGAAGGGGCATTCCCCTGGCTGTGACCCCTCAGTCCAGACCTCCAGCTACTTTTGTTTGCTCAGATTTTGTCTTGGCAGCCTCAAACTTTGTAACGGTCCCGCCACTGCACGGGGTACTGGGCAAATGAGAAGTTTTTAAACTCCCCACAAAAAACCTCTCAAAAAGTAACCTGCTGCATTACCACCAAAACCCATTGTCCAGGACTATCCAGGAACTAACCAGACAGGTGCTGACTTGGACTAGTTAAGTTCAGTACCTGTGTAAGGATCGCAGGCGCTGCTGGAATATATTTCCAGCAAGTAAGAAACTTTTTTGGAAAGCAGTGGACAGCAAAGCCACAAAGCAAAGCAAAGTAACCAATGGCACCACCACCCTCAAACAGGTGAGTTCAAGAGCATCCAGCTGGTTACAGGCCAAGAAACCAACGGCACCACCACCCTCAAACGGGTGAGTTCAAGAGCATCCAGCTGGTTACATCCCGGAGCAACAGAGAAAGCAGCCATCCTCGCTGCCGGTTATTCAGAACGATGAAGAAACTGAATCCAACGGGACTCACTGCAATGGACCCAAATCTTTATGCGGAACCCGGGGCTGAGCCGATCGCGACACCGCAGACCCTCCCCAGCCGCCTGCGTGTTTCCCCGCACACCTGAAACACAACCCGCTGCCTCGGTGCTCACAACGCGATACCGCTGGGGACGAGAGGAGCTCCAACAGGGAAAGAAACGGAACCAGCGAGACGTGCCACAGCCTTCGCACGCTGCAGCCTCCTCCGAGCAGATAAGCTCATTAAAGCTTCACAGAACAGGATAAAGCTGCAGCAAAAGCCATGCCCAGGCTACTTTCGCCCACACTGACACCTCCCTGCGTCCACAGAAATCACTCAGACCCTCCCGAAGTGAGCCTCCGTGTTCCTCCGCTCTCCACACCCACACTGCCAGCAGAGTCTCGCTCCTTCTGCCCATTTTTAAGCTGGGTTCTGGAGAGAACATTTACCCCTGACCATAGAGGCTGCTGCCTGCTTCCAGGACTCTGGTATCGCGATCGAAGTACCCTCAACCACGCAGCTCACGCGTTAACAGGCAGATCACCCCAGGCCAGTGCGCCGCTTAACCTCTGACAACACACGGACCTGTTTATTGTCAACAATTCCCATCACCGACCTCTTCTGAAGGTGGGAGCAGCAAGGGGGGGAACGGCAACCTGACCGGCAGCCGCACAGCACGCATGGGATGGGGTTGTTACCCAAACCAAAGCTGGGCTTGCATCACAGAGAGGTATTCACGGCAAATAATTATTGTCTAATATTTAAAATCAGGAAGAGTTCCTCCACAGTCGGGATGAGGAACCATTTAATTGCGAGCACAATTCTAACAGCCGGTGGCTTCTCCCGCAGAGCAAAACCGAACAGATCTCATTATTCCTGACGCCAGGGAATAAATTCCCTGAAGAGCACAGAGCACAACTGAACAAGGCGAAGGTGTTCTGCTCGGTGGAGGAGGTGGTTTCTCTGCACGGCGAGCCCGAAGGGAAAAGCGTTGTTCTCCCAGAACCGAGGAACATCTCATCTCCCCCGTGCGACCGCATACAACCACCGCAGTTAAGGTTTCAGACGCGCTGCTCCAGTTACTGCTTCGACGCGGTTCTTCCAGGAAAAGGATTTTTCCTGCAAAAAAATCGTAGCACCCATCCTTGCGGGCGATGCCACTCAGCTGGTGCTTTCTCGTTAACACACAAGCTTTGGAAGGAAATTGATGTTGACACTTAAGTGTTTAAGTCATGCAGCAGAGGTAGTTTGTCCATATGTTTTTTTGAGGCAAAAACGCTGAATAAATGAAGACATCATACCAGACATCCCGGGTGGCTCCGAGATGATGTAATTTTTTTTAAATAGCTTCTTTCTTATAGGTCTCCTTCGAAATAGAGGTTACCCATGTAAATCCTGAAGCAAGTGTGTGAAACTGAGTTATAAATATATTCTGCAGCAATTAGCAGAAGAGGTCTCAAGTGCTACCTGCGTGTGTACGATTAAAACGCTGCTCCTGAGTCAGCACGGCTAAAACACGGATGAACAGTCGGCACAGAAGATGACTTCACAAAACGAGCAGGTTCAGAAAGCCTGGGGAAAGGATTAGTTTGACCACTTCAACTCAACGCAGGTAAGGAAACTCATCCCTCTCTCTTTTTTTTTTTAATTTAAGGCAGGACCTCAGAGTTAACCAAGATTTCTACATCCCACAAAGACCTTCCCAGCGACACTGGAATGAATCTCCGCACCGGAGAAACAGCTTGTGTTAGAGAACGTATCGGTGGCGCTCACATTTACGCACCCCACAGCAAGGCACGGTGAGGAACCACATCCTCCTCCTCAGCCACGCACAGCAGGACCGGGTTTTGCACACCTGACAATATCGGTGCCGATTTCACCCTCTCCCCTCCCCAGGAACAAGCACACACCGACAATCCCATTGAAAAGCCTGAATGAAATCCAGGCCTCAAAGCTCCACTTTCTTGGTAAACAAGGAAGTCAACCACAATAATGAATACTGCAGGTCTGAATGCAACCACTTCTTTCTTTTAGAGAAGATTCTAAAAGCCAGAGAAAGTCGCCAGAGCTTTCCATGAGCTGCAGCTCATAGCTGGGCTGACTTCTTCCTGCAGGAAGACATCAGAACAGTTTCTTACACTTTCATGTTGGTGCCCAAGTGCGATTACACGCGGAATCTGCTTTTAAGCACGTTCAAAATTTAAGTTTTTCTTCCCTTCATGAAAATGGCATGAACAGCGGTTTTATCGACTGTCTATCGTGCATCCTACTTGCTTTGGAGAAAAGTCTGTGATCTAAGCCTGCAGAATGAGGCTCCACCGCACCAACTCTGCTCTCCTTCGAAGAAGAGGTTAAAATGGAAGACAGCCCCCTGCCTACAGGCATTTCTAAACAATGGGCTGATTTTTCCGCCACCAATTATTGCCCTGGATAAGTATCAAGTATGTAGCATTATAATTTAACATACAGCTGATGGGGCTACTGACCTGCTGGAAGCTCAGCAGAGCTGCTGGCTGATGCTCCACCTTCCCCTTGCAGACGGCTGCCTGGTTATTGCTGCTCCCCCTCAGCCCAACCAAACTGCGACCGCGTTCGCAGCACAATGTAACATCAATGTAAGGAGAAAGAGAAAAGTACCCATCACAAAATAGATATATATACTGGTTGCTTTAATTCCACGCAGCCACAGCACTTGAGAAAGTCACACCAGAAGCAGGGTGAGTGGTGCTGCTGAGAGCTTTGAAGTTAAACCATAGATCTGTTAGAATTTTATTAAGCTAGGCTGACACTTGGTCTAACAAAGTGAAAAATTTGAAGCCATAAAAAAAAATGAGAACTCAGAGCAAACAAAATTCATGAAGTGTACTAACTGACATTTCAGCAAGACCCACGTTAAAGTACTGCAAACTCAAACAACTCTGACATTTAAAAGCCCACAACTACCATCATAATTCGTTACTGTTCCTCGAACGTGCAATATCGCAGCTCGTGACAAACGCACATCGCAGGGGATTACCGAAGAAGCTACAAAGTTGGGGTGATTTTTCTTCGCTTTTCACATCACACACAGGCCACTCCAGATTATTTCTAAATGGCAATAACTTTATTAGCTACTTCAAGACTTCAATACAGGTCTGCTACAAAAAAACCCATTTAGCCAGAAGCAGGCACAGCTCTGACAGAGCCCAAACACCATTTCCCACCCCCGGCGCCTGGAATCACACACGCTCAGCCCCACGCACCTGGAGCTGCAGGGGGCCAGGACAAACCCCCCTTTGCGTCCTGCTGCCGTGACCGTGATTTAAGATTCAAAAACTCTGACAGATTGCAGGCTCTGCAGTCCTCTCACACTAATAAACACCTCGGCG
>NW_010125338.1:21575-21836 GCF_000699245.1 Pterocles gutturalis
CCCTCAAAAGGAGTGAGGGGCACTGCGGATAATCGCCACCGGTAAGGCCTCTCACAGGTGAAACCCTCGCCGGCTCCTGTGCTCACACCGCATCCCCCAGGAGCGGATAAGCTCCTTAACGCGCTGCAGGGAGGGATAACAACGAGAAGCGAGGCTGCTGGGGCTGGAGCAGCTCCCGAGCCCCCCGTCGAAGCCCTTCCACCGTCCCCCAGAGCCCGGGGAAGCCCCGGCCGCGGCGGGAGGCGGCCGCAGGGCCCGAGG
>NW_010125339.1:0-3216 GCF_000699245.1 Pterocles gutturalis
CCCGTGAAGTTTCCTTCCATGGTAACAGACCTGGGATCACTTTTTTTGCAGATAATGTGGGGGGCTGTCAGGACATGTCTAGAAGATAAAGAATTAGCAGCTGAGACAGAAACCCAGACAGCACACCTCACTCCACACCTCCATGTGTTTGCAGCCCGTTTTGGTGCTGTTGGCCCACGGAGCAGAGCTGTCAGCAGCACACAGCCCCTGCCTGTCGCTCCGCACCCGCAGCAGAATCCCTCCCGGGGCCGCATCCTGCAGCTGGTGTCAGCTGAGCTGTGGGTTGCTGGGAGAGAGCTCGGGAGAAGCTGGCCCACGGGGAAACCCAGCGCCTCCTAATTAGCTCTTCTTCAAAAGCACAATTAAGTGCTATTGTCCGAGGCAAGCACCGCACTGACCCGGCCGCTGCCCCCAGCCCTCGCTCGGGGTTACTGGGGCGCTGCCGTCCCCCCGGGGTGTCACTGCTCCTCCCGTCCCGTGTGAACCCGGGCGCTGGGCGCCTCTTCCCCCGCAGCACACCTGAGGCAGCGATAGCATCTCCAGCATGCTCCGTGCTGGAACAGCCCGCGATAGCATCTCCTGCGCATTACCGTGTGCCTTTTTTTATCTCAAGGGAATTTATTGCGGGTGTTTCAGGAGAGCCTGGGAGACCGAATTCTTCTGGTAACATGAAAGAGAACAGCTGCGGTGGTGCAGGCTCCTCTGCAATCACAGCCGGTCCAGAGCCGGCACACGGGGAACTTTGTGCTCAGGGTTCACAAAAGCGGGGCTGGTTTTTGGATTCTTGTTTAGGGAGCTCAGCCAGAGGTCAGGGCAGCAGCCAGAACATTGACCAGAACAAGCCGATAACACAGGACAATCTCCAGGCTCCTGTGGCAGCCGTAGTAAGAGCTTAAACAGGGCCTGAGCTCATGGTAATGCCACAAGAAGAGCCCCATATCCAGGTAGTTCCCTCCTGGGGGGCTGTGGTGGGGCTTTGCCTCACTTTAGGGCAATTGTCACCTTCAGGGTGACTCTGAACTTGGCCTAAAATGTGGGGGTGACCTGAGCAGGGGGCCAGAACTCCCGGCACAGTTTTTGGCCCATGCGAAGGGCTCGTGGCCAACCCGGGAATCGCCCGGAGCAGGAGGGTGTTTGCTGGAAGCCGTAACAGGAGCGATGCGAGTGCAGCTGGAGGAGCAGAGCAGGGTGGCCAGGGATGGCTCCCGAGCACAGCCCCCCCACGACGGCTGTTGGGCAACGCCGTACCCCCCAGCACGGAGGGAAGCGGGCCAGCGGGAACACTGAGCGTCACCCTGCCAAGGTGGCCCAGGACCGTGCCACCAGCTGAGCACCATCATCTGCGCGCTCTGCCATCCGCCAGCGCTGGGTCGTGCCCAGGTCCCCTCCTCTCCCCGGCTCTCCGAGGGACAGGGCACGTATGCACCTCAAACCCCCAGATTTTGCAGTTTGGGGAGTGAAAAAGCCAAATCTGAAGGCAATCAGTGCTGCCCAGAGGCCAGAACCTCCACTAAGAGGATCTGGAGTCTCTGGTTAAGCAGCTCCCTCGGTGGCTGCCCAGAAAAATCCCACCAGGGCTCCGGGAGCTGCTGGAGAGAGCGTGACTCCCTCTAAGCCCCTGAGCTCCAACAGCAACCCAGATGAAGCCTTGTTGTTATTGTGTCCTTTGGGGAAGAGATGAAAGGGAGGAGGCACCATGAGTTACCCAGGGTGAGGCTCTGGGAACATCTCAGCAGCTCCAACATCAGTTAATGCCTCAGAATGTGAAAACAGCCAGAGGGGCTGGGGAAGGAAGGGGATCATCAGAGGAGAGAAAGCACAAAAGGGTTCCTAATCCCTCTAACTCTCCTTCACTACCTCACAGACACCTCTGCTAAAAGAAAAAATCCCTTCTCTTATCCGAGATGACATCGCTGGAGCCAGGCAGGCCAGCAGCTTGGGCGTGCGATTTTCCACTGAGCACTGCGAGACCTGGCGCCACATCAATAAAAGGATTTTTTTTTTCCCCAACAAAGAATAAAACAGTCTTCTTTCCTGCTTCTCTGCTGCTTTTTTTTTCACGCTAATACCTGTCCAGCTGCATTACTCTAATCACTGTGCTCAATCCCTTAATGGCTCGGTGCTGGCGGGGCCATGGGCTGGCTGCGTCGCCCGTCTCTGTGTGTTTGAAACCTCTGCCTGGCCGGTGGTTACGGTGGTCGCGGTGGTTACGGTGGTTCCGGTCCTCACTGCAGCGTGTTGCGCTTTGCCCATCAGTGCTTTGATACAGGGGCTGCTGGTCCTGCTGAGGGTTGTCAGGATTGTGTCTTGCAGCTGCAGCTCTGGAGGAAAAAGCGTCTCTGGAGGCAGGCGTGGGCACTGGTGGGGACTGGTCACACGCTGCCACCAGCAGCTGCACGTGCCGTGTCCTGGCCGTGGGGGCCTCATGCAGCTCCAAAGTATTTTTTCCTGATTTAGGCTATTTAAGCGTTAAAACCTGCCTCAGCAGTGAGATAGAAGAAATTGTGGTTTTCAGCTTCTACAAATCTTTCGGAAGTCACCGGCTGCTTGTGTGGAGCCTGGGGCAGGCGATGCAGCAGCGCACGTGCCCCGGGAAGGGTCCGGCATCTGCCCTTTAAACTGACCGAGAAACCACTGCTGCAGGGACTTGCCAGTCTCTGTACACCAGTATGTAAAAGAAATTGCTGGAGTTTCTTCCCTTTTGAGGTACAAGATTTCTGCCAAATAGGGTATCAGCGCACAAATCCCGCCAGGTCTGTGCTTGCCCTGGGACAGAGGTCCTGACGGGAAAATTTCCATCTGCCTTTGGGTTAGCGCACGGAGGGATTATGGATGCGCAGAGCTCTTAAGTCAGCAGCTTTCATTGGCTTTAGACTCTTTAAAAAGCAAATAAATAGATTTGTAGATTTTTAATGATATAAGGCTCTTGCGGGCGGCTTGGCATCCCCCAGAGGATCCGCTTGTGTTACTTCATAGCAGGGGGGGGGGGCCGGAGCGAGCAGCTCCGTGGCTCAGGTGCAACGGGGAAACGCTGAAACGTCGCCGTGAGCGAGGAGCTTCGCTCTGAATCACGCCGAGTGCTGGGAACTAAAGCGGAAGGAGAAGATCCCGTGTGTGCTGTCGAGTTTCTAGTGGGATGTGACAAAAGACATGAAATCGGGGAGAGAAAAATGATGATTCTGGAATTTGGCTCAGGCTGTCAGGGGTGACGAAAAC
>NW_010125340.1:0-13463 GCF_000699245.1 Pterocles gutturalis
TCTAACATTCTGTGATTCTGTGAGAAATAGTTCAGGAACAGTTCATCCTAATTAAAATATTTCCCTGTAATGCTGCCAGACAGGTCAGGAAGAAGCTCATTTTATCTGCTTTTTTTGTGGCAGTAGTGCTCCTAAAACTTGGACTTGCTAGAGAATTACTTAAGCCCACTCACTGTTATCTGAACACTCTTTAAAAAAATCATGGATCTGCTTTCTTTGTCCATTCAATCCAGTGACATCTGCTTTAGTTCCTTCCTGCACTGATCGTTTCGGCAACATCATCCTTAGATTTTAGGAGAGTCTTGTTACTCTGTGGGACAAAATCACATGTTTATGAATATTGATCTTATAGGTTGTGAAATCAGGCTTCTTGTATATTCTTTCTGTGCCATCAACATGTATTTTCAGCTGTCTGATTTTTAAAATGCTTCATTTTAGATGGTAATTCAGATTACAAATTATCATCTTTCTCACCTGCTGAGCTTTTTCATTCTTTGTTTTCTGGTGTATGTATGCTTGTTGATTTCTCCTTCAGGAACAGCTGTTTTTTAACATTTTCCATATGGCATAAAGTTTGGCCTCAGAAAAGGTGTTGGCTTATGAGCCAGTACAGCATGGAAAGCACCAGTGTGAAAATAGCCAGGGAGTTTTCAACATAAAGCAGCTCTTGTGATGGGTGTCAGGGTGTTAAAGTGTCCCTCTGCAAAGCACTTCATACACTGATGTGCACAATTTATTTCATAAATTAGTGGTTCTTGTGTTTTTGCACTACTTCAGTGTAGGTTTAGGGAAGGGGATATTATCCTGCTCTACTGTAGTTCCCAAATTGTGTGTTCCTCCCTGCACTCCTCATTCAGTTTCTGCCGTCTGTCATTGCAAGTGCAATTCATGCTATTTCTGTCCTGTTCCTCAAACCTCCCTATATTACTTCATAACCATGTTTCCACCTTTACACTAATTTAGTCTGTTCTTCAACTGTTTCCTGTCTGGTTTTGAAAGTGTTTACGAAGGACATGCTTTCATTTGTTCATTCATTCATTCTTGTATCTCACATAAAATATCAAACAAGCTCCTTGTAAGGAGTTGCTGCTTTAAGAGTGAGCCCAAGTCTACCCTTGAGACAAAAAACTGGTACTCATTTGTCTATCAAGCCTAATTTGATCTGTGTAGTTATATCAAAGACAGCCGTTGCTAACATTTGTCTCAATGGCGTGGTTATCCTAGAGAGTAAAAGTCTCTTGCGAGGTACTTTTCATCAGCCTGTATGTGCCCATCTCTCAAACCAATTCTCTTCCAAACCAGTTCACTTACCTGAAGCTGTCTTTTCATGTTCCGTTGGGGTTCATGCATTCTGCGTTTGCAGTATTCTCCTGAAAGATCCACTGGACAATGTTCCATTGTTCAGAGTGTTGGCAGAAAAACACAAACCCTCTTTTCTGTCCTGCCCTAATGGTTGATGTTCTCTGCCTTCAACTCAAGAGGCAGGAAGACTTTTTTTACTGTAAGGAACCTTATATATATATTGCTTGAAACATATCAGAAGGTTACTCCAGCAACCAAAATTGCTATTTGTAGAGTTGTTGCATACTCCATTTACCCACTGTTCTTCTCCGAGTTCCTGAGTTCCTCCTCTGTTTTCCTCTCTTTGACTCTGTTATATAAATATTGGCTCCCTGCCACTTTGGCTATAATAAGCTGCAATATTCATTGATAACAATAAGTCTACAGAGTGAATGCAGGCCACTTCTGTCAGCTCCCAGAGCACTTTCATTGAGCCTTTGATCTGCTTGCGTGTGTTGTCTGCATAGGCATCTCTTTAATGGATTCCCTTCACTTGCAAGGAAGGTGCTTTTTGCAGAAAAGCACCTCATTCTCACTTGTGCACAAGGATCCCCTGAAACCTTCCTTGCCCTTGTCACATTGGTGATAACTGAAAATCAGACTTTGTCAGTCTTGCACTGAGCAACAAAGTGGGAATTATTTTCTGTTGCTGCTGCTTCTAATTTAAAAGTAGTTTTCATTTTTATTTCTTAATCAAGTATTAACTTTTTCAAAGCTTAGTTAAATCTCAGTTTTCCTTTGAGGTGTGTGTATAATGTACATATATTTGTAATGTTCTCTCTAGCATGAACTGAACTGTGGCAGTAGGGAGATCACTTCCTAGAGAGTAAGATCCAAATTTAAACACCTGGGTGGAGGTCTTAGCTCTCACACTTCATTCCAAAGAAGCAGTCTGATTTTACAGTGAGTGATTCAACAGCTGAATGAAAAAATAGTTGCAGTTAAATTCTTGCCTTTTATGCCCCCTTATTTGATATTAGTTTGATCACAAAGCCAGGAAATTACCTGGGAGTTCTCATCTCGACCCTGTAGTTTCACTGCTGGAAAGTACACTACCCAAACAGGATTGACAGTAAAATCCAAAATTTAAGAATACATTCTGCATGGTATTTAAGACCTGACACTGAGGATACTGGCTCAACTCAATATAAATCTGTTAAAGGAGCCTCAAGAAAGCCTTTCACAGCCCTTCGTAGAGCCCTTCCTGTAGGAAACAGGAAGATTTGCCACTAACACAGCTCCAGATAGATAACAGAAAAAAAAAAAAGAGAGGAGATGTATGGGCTCCGAGTAGACTTCTCAGTCTGCAGAATCCAATGCAGGATGCATAGGTTGACAGAGGACAAGAGGAGGCCAGTACTGACATAGTATTTGAATACTCAGTCTGTTGCATTCACATATGCATGGCTGCCACTCGGCTCTTGTATACTGAGGAACATCTCTATCCAGGCAGGTGTCAGATGCTAAGTAACATCCTTCCAGGAAAACCTCTCACCATGCTGGTGAATGTTTATTTTAGGAATAAGAAAAGTTCTTTTGTATCACTTTCATATCACTTTTAACCACATAAAAATGTCAATAATTTCCGTTTTTTAGAACTAGCTTGGGAGGTCCTTGTCTAGAAGGCTGTTTAGTTTTCCTGTGCAGTGTTCAATTTTCTTGGCAGTGCTTGGAGGGATTCTGTCAGTATGAAAATCATGTCTCTCTAGAAAATATTCTTTAATTATAACACCCAACAGCTTAGAATGTTTTGGGTTTTACTATGTATACTCTGCATAGAGGGACTGATCCAAAGCCATTGGCTCCATAGTGCTTTGGCTCAAGACTATAAATTTTTCAAGTTCTACCTAAGTAATTTAGTTTTTCCAGACTGCCTATGGGAGTGTAAGTGCTTTTTTTCTGAAGGCTTGTGGCTCCACTGGGACAACAACTCTAGTTCAACCAGCTTCTCCTGCCATGAGTAGCTGGTTACTAGCTGGTGCCACTTTTTGGTCCACCTAGCTAGCAGAATTATTATGTGGACTCCAGTTCCTGTAGCAATAAGAGGAACATTACAAAACTGAGGCAAAACTGCATTGTTGTCCCTGTTGTTACTCATAACGCGCTGGGGTGGATTGACCCTGGCTTGATGCCAAGTGCCCACCAAAGCCACTCTGTCACTCCCCTCCTGAGCTGAACAGAGGAGAGAAAATATAAAAAAAAAGCTTGTGAGTTACGATAAGGACAGGGAGATCACTCACTGATTACTGTCATGGACAGAACAGACTCACCTTGGGGAAAAAAGTAATTTAATTTGTTGCCAATCAAAACAGAGCAGGACAATGAGAAATAAAAAGTAAGTCTTAAAAACACCCTCCCCCTTACCCCTCCCTTCTTCCCAGGCTCAACTTTGCTTTCAATTTCTCTACTTACTTGCCACCAGCTGCACAGGGGGAAGGAGAATGGGAGTTGCAGTCAGTTCATCACGTGTTGTTTCTCCTGTTCCTTCCTCCTCAGGGGAGGACTCTTCACACTCTTCCCCTGCTCCAGGGGGGTCCCTCCCATGGGAGACCTTCACAAACTTCTCTAACATCAGTCCTTCCCACAGGCTGCAGTTCTTCATGAACTGCTACAGTGTGGGTCACTTCCACGGGGTGCAGTCCTTTGGGAACAGACTACTCCCACAGGGTCCGACTTGAATCTGGCTTGAATTGGCTTATATTAATGATACAGATTGATTTTGCTGTGATAGAAATCAAGATTATCGGATTATTGGCCCTTTTTTGTCAACTGGAGCTTCACAATTGTTCTCTTCCTTTTATTCAAGGGAGCTGCAAATACTCAAATTTTAAAACATCCTGACCATGATTAATTGTGGAAACTCCTTGTTTACCTGAAGTTAAGTACATGCAGAAGCACTGCTTAGTCAAGCCTAATGAGAATGCTCCAGAAAATTAGAGTTTCTCTTGGCCCTTCAGAAATTAGAACTTTAATTTGTAAAATTAATAGTGTATTACAGATGATTAGTCTAATTTGTAACATGAACTGACTGTTAGGTTCCCTAACCAGTGTTTTTCCGTTCACGGAATCTGTCCATTACTAATTCACTTTGTTGGTTTATAGTTCCTGGAAGTGCAAGAAATTCAATGCTCCAGTTGGTTGGGCTTTTCATTAGTTTATATCTGGTATTTAGACCACACCATTAGCATTGTGTATAAGAAAACATAAAGGAAAACCATTGCCTTGGGCAGTCAGATCAGGTTCACTACTTAGTTTGCCTGTCTTCGTGGCATTGTGTGTCTCAATATATTTCACCAATTCTAAAAAAAAACTACTAAGGCATCACAACAGTCTGCTGGAAGTAGGAGATTGTTCATCTGGAAAGTGAAAAGTCTCTGTGATCAGTTTTGTATTTTGGATTTGTGATGGTACTTACAGTCCCTCTACATTTCCAGTGGAAACTCACTTTTATTTACGTTAATTTGAGAAACATGCTTATATGTGTATTCTAGTACATGTATGTCTTACCCCACTACAGTGGACAGTCGAGAGAGGTTTTTTGTGATTCCCCAAAGAGGAGCACCAGGTAGGTGTAGTCAGACAGTGATTCAAGGAACAGTACAACACAGTTTTATTTACCTCTGCCACTGCAAAAACATCACGAATCAACTTCTCAGAGTTGAGCACCAAATCACATTTATCAGTTATCACCAGACATCACTTATCAATTAAGCAAGCACCAAATAAGGCTCAATCATTATTCAGAGTCAAAAAGGTTAGAAAGGGGGGCAGAAGGACAGAGAGAGACACGCAAAGAGACAAACACAAACACAGAGACATGGATAGCATCACCAGTCCCTCATTCCAGCACGTCTTCTCTTCAGGCAGAAGTCTTAATTTCAGGCAGAAACTCCTGGCATGGGGTGGTGATGGGTCGGCAGGGAGTACGGTTTGGGCTCACCTGTTATACAGTTCCAGGACCACCCTTCGGGGGGGCCCTGCATCCATGTCACCTTCGGGGTTGACCTTTGATGGATGCAACAGCCCTGCATCCAGGTTAGCTTCATGGAGGGGGCAGCTGGTTCTCCACTGGGGAGATGACTCCAACCCCAGCAGCCATGCCGCACCTCAACAGGTGTGCCTGTCACTCAAAAATTTTACAACTCTCTAATGTTTGTTCACAAAAGGGCTTTTCTTACAACATGCTCTGCTTGAGCTGTTTGTAGACATGGTCTATATGTCTCTTCTTTAGAAATGTTCTGTCCAAGTGCTCTGCCCAAGCACTCCTGGTGGAGCCTCTTCTTTAGAAAATGTTCTGCCCATTGTTTGAGACATAAATAAACATAAATGGATGTGGATAAACAGCATCATTTGGGAGGGTATGGGTACGGATCCAGGCCATGACAATGTATCGCTAATATACATACACCCATTTCAACACATTCGGCCCTGTGAATTGCCTTTTCGCTGTTATATTCCCCACTGTTAGCCATCTCCAAATGTCTCTGTGGTTTTGTATTAATATAGTTTTCCTTCAGTCAGTTCACCTATTCAACGTATCGTATGTATGTCAGCCTCTGCAAGGGATGAAAACCTTTCGAAATCTGTTTTTTTATGAAGTACAGCAGATGAAATATTTTTAAAATCTATTTTGTGCTTAAATACATAACCACTACTTAGGTATTTAGGAGATGGAGGCAGACAACTGATAAACTGATAGACCTAGAGTTAGGACAAGTCAAGGTTTTGGGAGCAGAGAGTCCTGCTGTAAAAAAAGCTAAAAAGACATTGTTTCTCTGTCATTACATATTAGTGTAGCTTTAGGCACTAGTGGAGGAAAAAGAAGGAGGGGTAAAAAGAATTTCAGACCAAAACCATGCAGTGTCTTCACCAGGCTCTGAGAAGCAATACACAAAGTGCCAAATCAATGACTTGTTGGAAGCACCATTAGCTATTATAAAATAGATCTACAGCCCAGAACACTGATCTCCTCTGTGTTTTTTAGAACTTTGAACTTCTGCCAATCACTTATGGTTTTGCTTACTTGCACACCCCTACTCCACTCTACATTCTTTACTTTTTATCTATGAAGGCCCATAAAAGTCTCTGGGGACTATGAAAGTACAAGGGTAAGAGAGAATTTGACCTCGTATTTCCTGAGCACCTCTAAGGAATCTTCTGTTTAAAGCATCTGGAAAGAATTGTGAACAAAACTGTTTTATGGATAGGGCAACAGGTGCAACCTGCAACAGAAATTTCAGACACTGAGAAAACAAATCCTTTCCCTTTACTGAAACACAGCATTTATTTCTGGAAGAAGAAACAGATACCTTCTCCTGCAGAAGCCAAGATCTCCAAAGACTTTGTGTGGCGTGCTAGCCACAGAGATGTCAACTGCCAACAGAAATATTGCACACTTATACCAATAACAAACAATGAGTTGCTGGAGGGAACAGCTACTGCCATCACTTGAATAAAAGAAACTCTGGCAACTAACCACATATCAAAATAGATTCTGAAATAAGAAAATGCCTTCTTTTCAGCACCTACTCAAATATCTCATTTTAGATTGTGCCAAAACTCAAGGGTAGCTGATATCCACATTAATTCTGGATGAGAATTTTATGGGAAAACCTGGGAGGACCTCTCTCCCAAGACCATTCATATGGAGAACACACTCCGGATTAATTTACCTGGCTGATAGATGTCACTCCTATTCAACTGCTAAAGAGCTTCTGTTACACCTATCAGGCTTTAGTGGCCTTCAGTGTATTATGGCCTGGAAAGTGACCATGGCAACTTCTAAATCAGCATGCAAGATGTGTTCATTGTTAGAAAGGCTTAAATACATTTTTTTTCACTGCTACTAGCAAAACCAAGGCTGTTGTCTAAGAGCGAACTATGTTGTTACTAGTGCTTATGGTGTTGCTCAGGACATATCCTATCCTGTTATAAAATCAGAGAATGATGTCAGTAGATGGAGCACAGGAGGGGAGCAATGTGGCTTTTTGATCCATCAGCATTATCATCTAGGGAGGAAAAAATATTTCTTACCTTCTAGCTGTATGAATTTCTTATGTGTGTTACTAAGAGGAAGGGAACAAATACTGAAAACAACTTTATAAAATAAATAGAGAATTTAGAATTGTTCTGTGACTGTAGGATTACACAACCTTAACATTTTTCTGTATTTCCATAATGTGTTTACTAACATAATGCATTTTAAACATGTTGAGCCATTTCCATTGACTGCTGATCTCAGACTGTCAGAGTGTTTTTCCTCTGCTTCTTCCACAAATTCTGCTTCATGCTGCTGACATGCTTCATAACTTTCCTTCGTGGTCTGCCTCTATCCTGCTTAGAGCCTGAGGGCATCTTTCTTCATAATCAGTCTCTTTAGTTTCTGTCTGGCTTTGCTTTCTTCAGGGTTCTCAGAGCCTTCCTTGACCTGAATGTTTAATTTACTCCTCCAGCAATCACTTTCAATAACATCATGCAGAAAAGGAAGCTATTTTTCACAGTTAGAAAAAGTGTCAGTATCTGAATCTCATATTTCCATTTTGGATATGGGAGTATGTCCAGACTAGTGTGGTGTTCTATGTAAAGCTGATAGGAAGGCTATTTTCTTATATTCTCACTCTGAATATAGGAATTTTTTGTGTAGACATTTCTGCATATATCTGAAGTGTCTTCTAGTAGAGTACAAGAGTGGAAGACCTAATATTTTAAGCAATTTTCTGTGTATTGGTGACTCGGATAGCAGAAATATGATTTTAATGTGATGAACATTGAAACTCAGCCATCAACAATCTTGTTGGTGCAGGATTTACATAGTTAGTGCAGAGAATGGCTGGCTTACTGGCTGGTGTTCGCCGAGGAGTTGAAGACGATCTCCCTTGCTCTCCCATTGCCCCTCTCAAGGCCTTAGCACTCCCTACCTCCACAACAAGGACAAGTCAGTCAGGAACACCACAAATGGATCTTCTGGAAGAAACTCATGCTCAGCAATTCACTGATACATTCCTTTGATGGACTTTGTTAATATCTTCCTCTTTTTTTTTTTTTTTTTTTTTGTTAAAAATGGAAAAAAACAGCTAATTAAATCCATTTGGTCTTGAAATACATTGAGCAGGCTCCTGCCCACTGAAAACTTTTAATTTAAGATACAAAACTGTTCCTATGGTATTGCAGGAGTCCAAAAGTCTTGAAGTCCAAGAGCTTTTGACAAGAACGGAAAATGCAGAGCAACAGTAAATATTCTTTTTAGCTGCACCCTGCAGCTACAAGAAGGATGACAGTGATCAGAGAAGGAGAATTCCTTTTTTATTTACTGCTTCTTCACTCCATCTATCATCATAAAAAGAGAAAAATTGAGGTGCCTTTATTCTGTGCTTAAGATTTTCTCTGCTTACACCTTCACAGATGGGAGATTGGGAAATGGAGCACCTGCAGTCTTACCTGTGGAGTCGGTTTGCAGACACGAGATGTCTTCTGTTCTCATCTACTATCAAGAGAGACAAACGAGACTGTGATTTTGGCAGACGAATTGTGCTATAAACCTAAGCCATCCCTTGTGCAAGCATGTAATCGCTTTGACTGCCCACCCTCCTGGTATCACACAGAATGGGAAGAGGTAAGAATGTATATGTAATCTCATTTTATGACTGCTAAAAGTAATCATTACATGAATTATCAGTGCATCATTTTGCTTTAGCCCATCAAGAGGATTCTTTAATCATTCCAATGAGCCATTAAAAAAATTAAAAAGTGTGCATTTTTGCTCTTTAAAAAAAGAAAGCATCAAGGTTTTCAGAGGTAAATAATGACTATAGCTACTTCTAATGCAAAGTTACTGGAAACTCCTAAGAGCTGGCTATAGATTCCAGACCAGAATGTCTGGAATATAGTGGTCAGCTGCAGTCAGTGGCTTTCTGTTAGCAATGTCAAGGTTTCTAAGACTACAAAGCTATAAGGATCAAGGAGGAGAGAAGCTCTAAAGTGTGTTGGGTGTTCTGCATATTCTCAAACAGTAGTTTAGTTTAGGACAAGAAACACTCATCCTTCACAGTCACAAATGACTGTTAGGCACTTCCATTTAGGAGATGGATGCCTTATTACTCTAATGCTGAAAACCACTGTCTACAAAATGGATCTGTACAAGGTTTTCCATCTTTGGAAACCTAAAATGAGTTTCTTTGCTGCCATCTGGTTGCAAATTAAAACAGTTGTGCAATTCAAAAGACTTAAAAATGCTTCTCTTGGATATAATACCGCACAGGAAGAAAGTATCCTGCCCTGTTGTCGAGATTAAAGGAAAAATCTGCTGTGTGGCAGAGGTGCAAGCAAAAGGCCTATTTAAATCTTCACTTCTGTTGGGTACAAAGATTTATTCCGTCCTATGAGAAAACTTGCATTTCCAAGGTGCTTGCATATGCCCATCCAGTCTCCATCTATAAAATGTGCTCTTTACTTAACAGCCAAGGAGATGCTAATGTACTCACCTAATTAAGTTGATAACCTTGTGAAGCTGCACTTCATGGGAGAGCTCTGGGTTTGGGCAGCCATCAAAACAAAACGACAAAAATTTATGCCACCCCGACGCTCTGCCAAAGCTAGATGGCTAGCCTATGGCATTAGTCGTGTGCTGAAAACAATTTGGTGCTATTTCATGCTTTGATGTTAATTTTTCTACTGATATTCACGTACACATATTTGCTTAGTTGTACTTTTGAATATTTCTAGGCTGTAGTCATACATAAATGCTGTATATGTAAATAGCAAATAGTATTCTAATAGCACATAACGTAATGAAGTCAACCATTTCAAAGTAAAGCTATGCTAAAAGGAGTGTGTAAAATTCTGTAGTTGGCCACAGTCCTTACAGAAAGCAATTTTCTGTAAACTTACTTGAACAGTCAGAAGAGACATAGATGCTGGAAAATTGACCTTCTCCTAACAATGACCGTTGGCTTTAGGCCACCCTAGAATGATACCTAAATAGTTTCTGCTAGAGCAGAAACAGATTTCCAAACAGATTTTTTTCAAGATTTGAACATCTTCCTCTACAGGGTAAACACACCTGTTTCCACCTGTCTAAAGTAATATTTTAACCATTTTTGTATCTGCTATGGGGCTCTCAAATATGCTTTTTGAAAGGTGTAGCAGGTCTTAGGGAAAAGGAAGCTCAATTAAGTGTAAGTAATAGGTTTTAACAAGCCTGTTAACCAGGAATTAAATCAAACTGTTCAGTTTGCACCTTTTGTGTTAGCTGCTGCATTCTTTGGGGTGCACAGAGAGAGAGAACCTGTGCTTCAGCTTGTTGCCGCAGCTTGAAGAAGGTCAGGTTACAGCTCTTCTGTGCTTACTTCCACAGGCTTTGCAGGCTGCCCAGCTCTGTACATAGCTGCTGCATGGGCACTGAATATTTCCTGTGATTACTTTTAACCAGGAGAAAACAGTACCACAAATGTACTTCTCTGCCCACTGTCTTCTGCCTCTGTTGAGATGAGCAGAGTGCAAGAAAAAAAAGCCTAATCCACCAAAATGTATTTGCGTTCTCTCATTTTTTGAAAACATCTGTCTTCCTTCTTTGCATCACCAACCTCTGCACTGTTATTTCCACCCGGTAGGAAAACCAGGCCTCACAGTTCAGTCTCATGCACATTTCCCATGGATGGCCTCGTGTGAAAACCTGCACCATCAGGCCAGTGTGTTGCACTTAGCAATTATTACAGCTGTTGGCTCTTGGGATGTGTGAGGGAAAAGTTTGTCTGGTCAGGATGTGAGTGGCTGAAAATTCTGGAGGTGGGCTCCAGCCATGCAGCAGATCTGCCATGGAGCTCTCCAGCAGAAGAAACCTTGCAGGAGATTTCTTCCCTTGCCTTAAGTGACCCGCAACATCTCCCCTCTCCCTGAACCACTGAGAGGGTTCCCCACATGTGCACAGACAGAGGGCCCTGCAGAAGAGTCTCTTCCACACACTAAGGAAGGTCCTTTAAAGATTCACTGGCACTAGAGGGTAGCATCTGCTCTCCACACAGCCTGGTTTAAAGCCATTTCTTTGGGCTCATCTGTGGAGTTTGTCATGCTTTTCAGAGCCGTCTCTCACAATAGTTTCAAGCAAGCAAACAAACAAACTAAAGATTTAAATTGCAATGAGCAATGTTTTCTTTTCTAAGGCCTTTTATGCTTGTCAAAGAAGGGTTGTTTGAATTAAATGCCATTAGAAGCCCCAGTGTTCCTGGCAGATGAATACACAATAATTATCAGTGTTGTAACATTCCAAGTGATTTTTTAAAATATCTCTTTACAGATTCAAGGCTATTTATTTTTAAATAGCTGTAATTCTTAGCTAAATCCATTAGGATGTTTATCTCATTTTCAGTAGTGTTTCTGGAGGAAAGTGGATATGAGCTTTCATTTTTACAAGGCCCTATAAATATCTGCTCTGCAGACCTCAAATGGGAGACATCCATTAGTAAATCTTCATCCTCTTTTGTTTTATTCCTGAATAAGTACCACAGTCTCAGCCTCAGTATTCTTTTTTAGTCGCCTGGTGCTATCCTTGCTCCAAAGATAATTAGACAAATGGCTTGACAACAGAGTCAGCATGGGAATACTGGTAACCTTTTCAGATATTTTCCTAACTATTTTTTTCTCCATATTATAAAAAGTCCTTTCTAAACTTACACATCATGGCTTAGAAAGCAACTGAAAGACCTACTGAGATAAAAATGTTTACTCCCTTTGCAGATGCTTTATCCTACTGTAGGGTCATAGCACAGAATTCATTTTTGAAAGTGAAGCCAAAACTTGTACTGCTGTAGTCACACCACCTTGAGCAGAGGGCAGTGCAAAAATAAAACAGCTGGGCGAGCTGAAGGGTAGAACAATCCCTTCCTCAACGGTCCCTGTAAGCAGGACTAACCATACAATGGCATCCTCTCAGACATTCAGCTACTGCCCCAGACTGGTAACAGTTACAATGCTGAGTGACAGCTGCCTAGCCCTTTATTTTTCATTAAGAGCTGCCTTTTTCCCACAAGTTTGAGAAGAGACCAGCTTACCTGCCTCCCAAACAACAGACATGTTGGTTTTGCCTGAATCTTGTGCATTGTAGGCATGTGCATAAAAGCTTATAGGCATGTGCTGAGGCAAACGGAAAGCCTGCTTTTCCTCTCTGCTTTCATCAAGACCACCAATTGTTTGTATTAATTATTGTGTACAGATTCTTGTATGAGCAGAACAGATACCAAAACAATGACTGCTCTGGGACAGGCTGAGGCCGCAGTTCCATCAGCAGTTTAGGATGACATATGCCAGCCCTTCTACCGAAGGAGAAAATAGCCACCATGGGGATCTCTTTCTTTCCTGTATAGCACCCACTCCCTTACATCTCCAGAAGAGCTGTGCAGTCAGGCAGTGGTTCTGGTTAAACCTAGCCAGAGTATGGTTACCTTAGCCTGGATTAATTTTCCTCTCTGGTGTACTATGCAGTCACACAAATGCTTACAACAGCATATGGGAAAAGGCAGCACAAAGCCAGGAATGACTAGCTGGCAGAATTGGGTGTATAGGTTGTCCTCCTTAGTGACAGCCTTACCTCATGTTTGCTTAAGCTAATTGTTGAACTAGGCATAAACAGGCAGCAATGTGGGGAGATGCCACTCTGGAAGCTGGTACCCTGGCAAAGTCCCAGATCCCCTGTAAAGGAATGTCAGGGTATATCGGGCTTGGCTCTGCTCAGAAGCTGTGGGAAGCAGGAATATCAAGAGACATAGTTCAAACAACCATGTTACCTGCTTGGGTGGGTGAGGTGCAACCACCTTGTGATACAAGCACCTTTCTCTGTTGTAACAGTGCTGTGAAATCTTTCTGAACAGCAGGGAGAGATAACATGTTATGCAGAGATGGCATGTGTCCAAATGAGTATCCTCTGAAAACTACTGTTTCATATTGCCTGTAAATACAAGGAGATGTTGCCATCATTGATTACCCTTTTTCTTGGAAAAATGTGAGTGCTGAAAGCTTCCAAAAAAAAAAAAAAAAAATTAGCAAAGACACCAGGGTAAGGAAGGCTCCAGAGGTGAAACTACAGGTACAGCTTGAGTGCAGCAATTCAGGACTGTCTTAGAAGAGCATTC
>NW_010125340.1:13477-32226 GCF_000699245.1 Pterocles gutturalis
CATTTGGCACTCTCTAGCACTTAGCAATAGGGTTTGGTGCTGAGTAGCAAGTTATTCTTCACGAAACAAAGCTGTGTGAGTGACTGAAGGGCAAGAAGCAAGAAAATATCTGTTTTGTCTTACTCTTTTATCCAGTAGTGATGGAAGGAAATGGAGACTTCCTGGAATTTGAATGGACAGGAGGAACATTCTTTTGTTGTATTCATACAGCACCTAACCCATTTTGTCTCTGATATATGGTGACAGTCTTTAGGCAATCTTGAAATAATATTTTAGTCATGTTTTTCTTTATTTACTCTCTCCTCAGGAATGAATTGTCTTCAAATGAAAGGTTGATAAATGTTTTCTTTTGTTTTAATATATTGTCTGGTTTTTTGTTGTTTTTGTTTTTTTTTTTTTTTTGAAGCCTTTGAGCTTTGTAGCACTCTAAGTAAGTAGGAAAAAAAGCTATTTTTACTCACTGGAGAGGAAACCAAACTGAATATAAATATGTCTTTCTGCACTTCCTTTCTCTCTTTCAAGGAAAATGTATATCCTAAATAATCACACTAGCATTAAAGTTTACGCAGCTTTCCCTAAGACAGAAGGACCTTTCACAACTGCACGATTTTCTAAAACAGTTCCTTTTTAACCCCTTGAGTATGTTTTAATACTTCTTCATATGTTTTTCTGCTTCTCAGGCATAACTCCCATGTTGCAAGCTATAAGGAACTCCTGGACATGTCAGTGTAGTGCAAGCTCCCTGTTCTTCTTTGCTAGGAGCAGGGAGTAAAGGAGTTGAGCTATCTGGACTTAGCAGAACTGTGAGCCTATTACCAGACTCAGGAAAAAAATCCTCAAGAAAAAGGGCTGAGCAACCAAGTTTACAAAAAGATTCAGGAAAGCTATTAAATCTGACTGTTCAAAATTTGCTGCCCTGCTTGGGTAGCAAATGGATACAGAAGGGAGGGATACTTACATTAAAGAGAGAGGGGAGATGGGTTCTCTGAATATTAATCATCCCAATTTACTTTGGTTCAAATAAACCTTCCTCCCTACCTTTTGGAAAGAGTACACACTGCTGTCATGACAGCCATAAATATAAAAGGGCTATGTGGGTATTTAATGGTTCTTATATTAACCTTATAAACCAATTACTGAGGCTAACAGCAGATTGGAGCTGATAGACAGCTTTTGCATGAAAAAATGCCATAATGCAAGAAGTCTTCAAGGACAGGAATTTGGGGCTGACTGGTTTTTGAGCTGCACTAGCAATAGATCTCATGCAGGTCAGAAACAAGAAATGAGAAAATTACAAAAGGATGGAAAAGCAAAGTAATAAAGTGGGGAAAATTTTATTTCTCACACTGTCAAATTTCCATTTGTTTTTCTTGTCAACGCAAACCTTTTTTTTTAACAAGCTGAATTTGAATATTTAGTTCAAGATAACTATTTAGTTCAAAGCTACTGTTACCTAATAGGCATAATCAAATCCTGGAAATGAAGGTCTTGAATAATCTACTGCTGGAGAATGCTTTTCCACTCTCTCTGGCACTGTCAGTAAGACAGTCAGAGCTCAGGCAGAGACATTAGGATAGATCCTCCACATTGTGTAAGTGTCTCATTTTCCATTTGGTGGTTACAGGAAAGGACAACTTTTCCACCTCCATGCTGCAATTCTGACCCATTGTTTCCGTGTCTTTTGTACACATGCCTGAAAAGAGAACATTTCAGAAATAATTAAGCATTTTTTCTAAGTATTAGCAACATAAGCTGCTTCCAGTTTCCAAAATATTTTTGACATTTTTAAAAGAAGTCTGCTTTGACATCTCTGAAATATTTTTTTAAATTCTTTTCTGTTTGGCCAAAACTGGGTGTTTATTTCTATAAAAATTCTCAAGTAATTTTTCCTGCAAATTGCCATGGTGCAAGTATAATGTAAGGTGGCTGACTATCATCTCCCACAGTGTTCGCAGACGTGTGGTGGTGGTGTCCAGAAGCGAGATACACTTTGCAAGCAGCGCCTGGCAGATGGAAGCTTGTTAGAGCTGCCAGAAACCTTCTGCTCCACACCAAGGCCAGATACCCAGCAAGCCTGCGAAAATGAGGATTGTCCCAATGAGTGGCTTCTCTCTGAGTGGACACAGGTATGCTATGTGTATCTGTGAGTGTTGTGCTGTTCTTGGTGAAGAAGTTCCTTGGTCAGTTGAGACAAAGGAGCCAAATGACATCAGACTGCACAAAGCATGTTACGCCTGGTTTTGTCCTGTAGTGTAGGGGATGTGATCACTAGCTCAGTGTTCCTCTGTGGAGATTGCATCCACAGATGTTGTTTAGACAACGAGCCAAGCCATTAAGACCTCCCTTCTGGCATAAACACAAGTCATGTTCAAAACAATAAATCCCTGTCTCTGTCTGTACCTTTGCTTATGTTCATCCAAGGCATCAATGAAGAGTAATCTTGACTCCCCCAAGCTAAATGCTTTTTCTTTCCAAAGCCTGGCTGTTCTGATGTCAATAGTCGAATTTTCCTCTTGGGGCCACTCCAATCTTTACCTGTGATGCAGAGAAGAGAAGGGTTGAATGCCTTCAGTCTGCTATAGACACATCATTACAGACACCAAGCCTCTTTCATTCTAGGACACAGTTTTTTGCAATGTTAGCTAGCTATTTGCTTCCTTCAATTTAGGGATGGCAAAACAAACTCGCTCTTTTGAAGTCTCTTGTACTTTCCCAAGCTCCCTCCCTGGCCCCATATGGCTTAAGAAAAATTCCCTTTACATTTATGACGGTATAACAGAAAATATAATTTCATCTTTTAATGCCAGTAAGCATGAAAATCATTCCCCATCTTGCAATCTCTGCCACTGCCCTCCCAGTTCTCTTTCACGGACGGAGGTAGAAATTGTCTTACTTGGGAAAGAAACACCAGTCAATTCACAGAGCTGTCCCACCTGCACCCTTCATATGTTCATCTGTCTTGACATTTTACTCAAATAAGTGGATGTTCTTATGAAGCCTGCTGCCAGGATACACATAGCCATGCTGGCAGCAAAGACGGTAATTTTTTTTTCCAGCCCCTTTACAGACTGCGGCTGGGGTCCCAATGCAATGGTGGCACTGCCCGTATTCTCACTTTCTGTGATGCCATACAGATAAATATGAAAGAAAATAGGCAAGCTGAATTCCATCGAACAATGCCCATCTGTGCATTGAGCATCACAGTCTGGTATTAGAGGGTTTATACTCTTTTGTGTAAACCATGTATGGTGACTGCCAGGCTGAGGCAACTCATTGGTGTCTGAAACACTCATGCATTTATTATTTCTAATAGATCTGCAATAGCAAAGCTCAAAGATTTAGGCCAGATTTTAGCAGAACAGGATGTATCTGTGAAGTTCAACTCCATGTGGTATGCTCTTGGCTATAAGCAGGAGTTTTTCCACCCAGCAGACACAAACATATAGAAAGAAAGTGCAAAGACAGGGTTTGTACTATAGCACAGTACCATTAAAACAAGGGATGTCATCTGAGATAAAAAAGTGATAAAAGGAGTGTGGGAAGATACAAAGCATCAAAGGACAGAAAATGCCTGATATCTCCCTACTGTGCCTGCACTGTTTGAAACCGAATGGCCAGGTGCTGCTCTGCTCTACTCCACTGTGGTATTTTGAAAGCTGTAACTAATCTGTACTGTGGTACAACTATGCAGTGTGGATATGGGAGGTAAGGGCTGGGGAGGTGTGACAAGAAACACCCTTTTGCTTTTAGTACATCTTGTTCCTAATGTTTCTCATTCTGTTCTAGTGTTCAGTAAGCTGTGGAGACGGCACACAGAGTCGAAATGCCATTTGCAGAAAGATGCTGAAAACCGGGGGTTCGGTCATCATCAATTCCTCACTGTGCCCACCTTTGCCATTCTCATCCTTGATCAGGCCCTGTGCACTAGGTGCCTGTGCAAGTGAGTGGAAAATGTGCTTGAGAGTGTCTGGGGAAAGGAGGCTTGCATGTCCATCACTAAGAAATCCATGCTGTCACCTGCTCCGTGACCTTCTCTTGTGCTGGCGTTACTTGGTCTTGCAGAGTGGCTACTACTGCTGAGTTTCTTAGGCTGTAAAAAAGCTGTGCTTTGTTTAGTAATAAGGCAAGTCAGTGGATGAGCTATGAATTTTACTGTTGGAGCTGGGTCTGCGCCAATGTGCTGGAAGGGAGCTACTAGTTTCTGGAAGAACTGTCTCAAAATTCAGACCCAAATCTAGATCTAAATTTCATGACTGGAAATGATGCTGAGATACAGCACAGCAGCCTGAGGGCAGCTGCAAATAAACTCTCTGCTAGAGCAGCTGCAAAGAAGATGGTTGGTAAGGGATTTTGTTGAAGATCACAGAAGCATAGAATGGTTTGGGTTGGAAGGGACCTTAAAGATCATCTAGTTCCAACCCCCCTGCCTTGGGCAGTGACACCTCCCACAAGACCAGGTTGCTCAAAGCCTCATCCAGCCTGGCCTTGAACACCTCCAGGGATGGGGCATCCACAGCTTCTCTGGGCAACCTGTTCCAGTGTCTCACCACTCTCACAGTGAAAAACTTCCTGCTAATATCTAATCTAAATCTACCCTCTTTCAGTTTAAAGCAGTTACCCCTTGTCCTGTCACTACACTCCCTGATAAAGAGTGTTTCCCCATCTCTCCTGTAGACCCCCTTCAGGTACTGGAAGGCTGCTATAAGGTCTTCCTGGAGCCTTCTCTTCTTCAGGCTGAACAACCCCAACTCTCTCAGCCTGTCCTTGTACAGGAGGTGCTCCAGCACTCTGATCATCTTCGTGGCTCTCCTCTGAACTCGCTCTAACAGGTCCGTGACCTGTGCTGAGGACTTCAGAGCTGAACGCAGTACTCCAGGTGGGGTCTCATGAGAGCAGAGGGGGAGAATCACCTCTCTCTACCTGCTGGTCACGCTTCTTTTGATGCAGCCCAGGACATAATTTAAAAACATATAATTTCACTGTGTCACTCAGAACCCTCTGTGACCTGGGATTTCTAATGAACTATGCAACATAAGTTAGATGTATTTTATATTGGTATTTCATGCATTTCTTGTTGCCCTTCACAAGAGCAGTAGTCTCCCCGTAGGTTCTTCCCTGCCTTGCAATAAGCCAATTAGATATGCAAAATTTCGAAAGTCAGCCTAGTTTCAGCTTAAAGCTGACCATGAACTCTGAAACTGCTAAATGTTGGGTATGTAAGGGAGAAAAGACCTGACATTCAGAACTAAAGCTGGGACAAAATGTTGCATAGTATTTACTAATAATTTACCTATGCTGTTTAATTTAGTACTTCGTAACAAAGATCTCTGTCATAGAGATGTGCAAACTGGAAGAATACACTGAACTAGTGCACAGTAGTATTTACTGTGTTTTTAAACCTAGTCCAGACAGTTTTGTTCCGTTCAACTTTACTCCCTGAAGAGGCAGCACTTTTGTTCTTCCTTATCACTGTGATCTGCAAGATCATGTTGCCTTTGAGGGTTTGGATGTTAAACATTTGTCTTTTCAACGTATTTATTAAGCAACAATCTTCATTTAAATGCTTTAACAACCAGTACTACATTTGCACTCAAATTTTCTCCCTGTCACAAAGCTTTTGTCCCTGGCTCTTTGGTTTCTGCATGTACCTTGGGTGGGACTACTTTTGCATTCCGATGTGCATTGTGTTATTCCTCTTATTTTGATTGCTGCAACTTAATGTTCAGCAGCTGGTGGCCAGTTTCTCCCATTTCTGCCTAATGGGTCGAAAGCTTCCAGCACAAAAGTAACCTGCTTGTTTTAATGATAACACATACTAATAGTATTAATGAATTTCAGGGCGCAACAGGCCATCTCATAAGCAAAGCCCCCATATTGTGGCTGTCAAGAAAGTTTACATCCAGACAAGGAAGCAGAGGAAGTTACACTTTATTGTGGGTGGGTACGCCTACCTGCTGCCCAAAACCTCTGTTATTCTCCGATGCCCCACAAGGAGGTTCCAGAAATCAATGATCACTTGGGAGAAGGATGACAAGAGGCTTATCAGCTCACCTCACATCACCATTGCATCCTATGGGTACATGAAAATCCATCGTTTGAAGCCTTCAGACACTGGGACATACACCTGTACAGCGGGGCCAGTGCGGGAGCATTTTGTAATTAAACTAATTGGAAACAACAAGAAGATTATTGCTGGGCAGTCAACTAGTATTAGGGAGGAAGAGGCCATGAGAAAGGCGAGCTTAAATGAAGCCTTGCGAACACAGGAGAAGCATATCAATGGGATTCCCTTCAATGGGAGTAAGGCTGAAAAGCAAGGGCACCTTGCTGACCCCAGTAGCTGGTATGACAATATTGTCTCAAGGCTGCTGCAGCACAGGGGCTGGCCACAGGAAAATCTGGAGTTCTGGGAAGCACAGGAGTCCACAGAGAGAAATGCATCCTCAGAGGAGGACCAGAGCCAGGAGTATAGCCTGCCATTTACTATGGTCACAGAGCAGAAACGCTTGGATGATATCATAAGGAACTTGTCTCAACAGCCTGAGGAGCTTAAAGATGTCTACACTGAGCAGCTTGTTGTGCAGCTGGCTCATGAGGTTTTCAAGAGCTACTTGGAACACCAGGAATCCGTCCTCAGAGCATCAAGGCGAAGAGTAGATTCAACCTCAATGGAATACCCTCTCAACAGGCACGTTTCTGGATTTACCAGCTCCCTGAGGACTTCATCTGCTGAAGCATTTCTTCCCACCTCTGTAGACCTGGCAAATGGCTTGCGCAGACCTCATCGAAAGCCTGCCATCCTCCGAAAGATATCAGCAGCACAACAGCTTTCTGCTTCAGAGGTTGTTACCCACCTGGGACAGACAGTGGTCCTAGCCAGTGGCACACTGAGCGTGCTGCTTCACTGCGAAGCGGTGGGAAACCCAAAGCCCACCATCAGCTGGGCTAAGAATGGAGAGGAGGTGAAATACAATGATAGGTAAAACATATTATTTAACTTCTAAGAAAATAATTGATATTTTAACTCTTCAGTTTCCATGTTTTACTGCCTGTCAGTCCCGTGGACAGAACTGTCTTTTGCTGTAGTCTGATTTCATAGGAGAAAGAAGGGCTAATGTGTGAAGTGGTAAATGGAGCACAGAACTCTTCAGCAAGGTCTGAAAGCTGGGTCAGTCTGGTGTGCCAAACAGGAGCTTTACTTCCGTTTCAGTAAGTAAAAAGAAGAGTTTGTAAAGTACTAAAGTAGATAGGTGCCTAATGCAATCAACAGAGCAGTTGACGTCTGGAGGCTGGAAGCCTTAGTATATTTTCCCATCTGAAGGTGGAGGTTTCTGCTATGAAGATTGGTTTTGAGATACAAAGGTTGAGTATTGATTATACCGTTACTATTATCCTCTCTTGGAGATATGAATTGCATTTCTCACAGTGCTCCAGCAGGGTCTGTCTGATATGGTTGTGGTAGCAGAAGATGGAGGAAGTGAGGTTTCTGCTTTCCACGCATGTATCTGTGTGTAAAAGCACCCAGAATAAACTTCAGGGGGCGTTACAGTCACCATTCCCTGTGTACCTTCTGATAGATGCTAGACCTGTGGAACCATACTTCATGGCTATTTGCAGCTATGCTGTAATCTCAACACACTGATCTCTAATCATTAGTCTTCTGATGTGAGTTGGTACATCCTCATCTGTTCAGACTCCAGTGTGGTGGTCCCAGGTGAACTGAGAACTTGAGTAACAAAATGCTTTTATCAGTGTACCACAGAAATGATGCTAGTTTTCCTTCAGGTAGGCTTTATCTGCCTATCACTCTACGTTATTTATTTGTGTGCAAGAGCACACAAAAAGAGATTCATGTCAATGCTAGTTGTATGCTTAACTGTGTTAATAACATACATTTTTGTCATGTGTATACTTGAGATTTCATGTTTTGGTTCTGTTCTGCAAGAAAGTGGTATGTAGGGATAAGCAGAGAGTGTAATAGGCAGTTATATTAACCAACATGATACAACAAATCAGTCCTGGGATCTGCTAGCAGCTCTTCCACACAAGAGACTGATCTGTTATGACATCTGAATTTAGTCATAAGGTCAGCTTCAGAAACAAGAAAAGGTGGAGTCAAGGCAAAAATTTATTTCCAGTTTGCTGCCTGTGGACATCCAGTAAAGTCTTGATTTAGGTACAATTGCTCCTTCTGCATAGTTATACAATTAGTTTATTAGCTCCTTTCTCACTACGACAACTGAATTACCCTAAAAACGTTGTTTTCTCTAATGTACTGAATTTCCTGGTTGTTCTTCTGTTTGAAGGCTAGTAAGTATGTGAGGTTTCACACACAAAAAGGTGACTTTTGCAGAGGGACCAGACACTAAGAGCAAGGATGTATGTCTTTCGGAAATCACATGCAGCCTTAATCAAGACTTGGGCCTATAGTATCCCTTTATTTGGACATATTCCTGTGAAAATATCTCCATGGCCCCCCAAAAGTTTCATATATAGATTTTCATTGACGGTGGTTACATCTTGTTGGAATTGTGCTATTAAGGGATTTATTTTTTTCCCTCTGGTTGAAATGACTGATTTCTGTGGTATGCTTGAGAGGGAATGGAGGTTAGATAAAATCCGTCTGTGGTTAATGCTGGACACTACACTCATGAGAATATTACAAGTTTATCTCACACCATATAAGCAGCCTGTAGCAACAGGAATTTAGCTGACAATAAAAGAGTCTTATGATTTTTTCCTTAAATTTTGTGATGCCTTTCAACCTTTTTTTTCCATTCAGTTTGGCTGAAATAGAATTAAATGCTGTGTTGTATTTCTGAATTATCAGGCAACAATGTGTGTTCAAAATCTCTGTCCGAAAGACTCAGGGAAGTACAGTTTGTTTGCCAGTTAGTAGTGTTATTCATCAACAACTCTTCTTTAAAGGTGAGGCAGTTTCCACTTTATGCAATTACTTCGTATCATTTATGGTTCCTCCAGGTTGGTGAGTGGGGGAGGAAATGAGCAGTGCTCTGGCCTTTGGAGATACTCAGCATCTGTAACTTTGGAGTTAATGGAAGTTTAGAAATCATGGTACATATAAAAATTGGGTCATGGGTGATTTGCTGGATTCTTAACTGCAGTATTCTGGTTTTGGCTCAGAATGCTCTTGCTGGCTACCAGTCAGCTGTGTAAATGAAAGACACAGTTTTAGCAGTCTAACAGTGTACTGCTGTAAACTGCAAGGCCATCTGCATGTGGTGGTGTTTGGTATGCTTGAGCTGCCTTTCAGCTCTGCAGCTTGTCTTCTTCATATTTTGACATCCACAGAATGGAGGAGAGACACCAGTTTTCCAACCCACCTCTGTCTTAAGGGGAATAAGAATTTTAGTATGGATGGGGCTTCTTGTACCAATATCAAAGAGAGGCACTTTTGGTGAGGAAGGTCAGATTGTTGCGCTGAAGTCCTTCAGCTCATGCCTTATTGAGTATACCAAGGCTCCAGTTGTATCTGGTTTGTGTTGTGATTTTTAGAGTGCAGGCTGCTAGTTTTAACTTAGTGATAGCTATCCGTATTGTGTATTACAAAATACTGAGATAAAGGCACCCACTTTCATGCATTGTGGTCATGGATTTTGTCAGGACCGGTGATGTAGCAACGAATGGCTCTCTTCCCATTGCCTCTTTTCATGAGTTCTGCCATTCACCTAAAAGTATTTATGACTTCTACTACATAGCTCCACGTGCAAAAATTAATTTCTTTAGATTTAGTAGAGGTACTGTCACAAAAAGATATAACACAGGCCCCAAAAATGTGTTGGTTTTCAGTTACTCAATAGAATGAAAACATATGACACAAAAAGCTGCAGAAATTGAAAATATCTGTGTTCCAGTAAAAGATCCTTGACATGAGTCTGCATGTTCAGCCTGTGTGCATATTTAGCATGAGTGTCCATACTCTCTCATAAGATTGAAGTGTCAGGTTAACACCAGCATGGGTTCTGAGTGCAGTTTCTGGAGACTTTGGTAAGTGATCAAAAATGTTTTATTTCAAAGAAAATTCAGATTAACTTCCTTAGGAATAAATTTTAAAAGTGAAAAATCTTTGATGAATTTATGCATTGTTTAATGAGTCTTCCAAGTATATGGTAACTTCCATCACTGGGAACCCATTGGTACTTGATAATTCATCTTTTCTAAAACAGAAATGTATTTTATAAATGGACATGAAGCAGAATGTAAGCAGGGGTGATACAGAGTTACGAGTTTGCGAGGTGCTATTTGAATTGGTCACTGATACAGGTCCTGTAAAATACGTTTTTTTGTTGGAGACAATGTAGTGTGGAGCAACTGAGATGAGACTGATTAAACATTAAGTTGTATAATTTTAAGTCCATAAATGAAATTTTGAAGACATGCTGTTGACAGAAAGAATTGCTATAGCTGGTTTTTTTTTTTTTTTGCAGTCTACAAGCAAATACGGAATCCAGCCAAAATCATTTTGTACAAAGAAGGATGATAAAATACCTGCTTTCAAGAAAAGCAGCTATGCCAAATTGTGACATAAAAATAACAGAAAGAATTACTGAAAAGAAGAGGACAACCGGTATAAGCTGAAAGAGGGTAGATTTAGATTAGGTATTAGGAAGGAATTTTTCACTGTGAGGATGATTAGACACTGGAACAGGTTGCCCAGGGAAGCTGTGGATGCCCCATCCCTGGAGGTGTTCAAGGCCAGGCTGGATGAGGCTTTGAGCAACCTGGTCTAGTGGGAGGTGTCCCTGCCCATGGCAGGGGGGTTGGAACTTGATGATCTCTAAGGTCCTTTCCAACCCAAACCATTCTATGATTCTATGACATTATCTTTGTTTCTAGAGATGAACATTAAAATTTGGGTTGAAAACATAGGAAGATGGAGCTGCACTAGAATTTAATTTTTTTAAAGGCAGGTACCTACCTGGCCTATTTCTATTCCTAAAAATATTTGTGATGGATCTTGAGGTGTCTTATACTGACGAAGAGAGATTTACATCAGCAGAGTTGATTAACAACAAACTGATCCTTTGTGTTTTACACGGTCCAATATTAGCAAGCTCTTTCCTAAACCTGAATGTGACAGAAACATTTCTAAAAACTTTTTTAGGGGGTTGTAGGTGTTTGATGTAGGACTGACTTATCAGCCTGCATACTATATTTGCATGCATGCAGGCAGACGTGCACAGGCACACACAACTTCTAACTGTTATATGCTAATATAATTTGGGAAAAATTCTGAAGCTGTAATGAATTCCATGTAGAAATTGAACCAGTCAGTGTTAAACTAAAAATTTACACGTGAGATACAGATGCATGCTAACATTAGTTTTGTAAGTAATTTGTCAGTTACTGGCACTGATAGCAGTGGTTAACTATAAGTCTGCCCTGTTTATGACTAAGTGGTAAGAAAGAAAAGAGCCTTGAAAGAGGTAGGGAGGGAATTCTTTCAGCCATTGAGGGTTTTTGTGCTGTGCAAGCAAACATGCAATTTAAAAATTATTAATGTTTGTTTTGCAAATGTGCGTTTTTCTAGGCACTTGCAAAGCTTGGCAAAAGGCAGCTCTTTCCTTTTATTAATAATTACTATTATTATTATTCTAAAAGGGTCAAAAATAATTTTAACTCTGGATTTTTTACTGTAATAGATTTTGATGGGTGGCCCTAGTCTGGTTTGTTTTAGAGTTCTACCACCCACAGTGTTGTGCAAGATCAAGTATCTGCTGCTTTTTGGTCCGTAAGACAACAGTTGTCATTAGGGGGGTGGGAGTGGAAAGAAGCTCATCAATTCCGGGATCTGGGAGCAGACTTCTATTGCATGTGTTTCACAGGCATATCCCTCCCTGACTTTCACCCTTGTCACTGCCAATCAACATCCTCAACTAAGAGTTTATGTACAACAGCTGCTGAAAATTGCTGATGAGGAAAGTAGTTTATCATTAGGTTTTATCAACAGTTTCAGCTAAAAAAAAAAAAAATAAGAGAAATGAACAATAGTCATTAAATACACTCTGCTGAAAATAAGGGAACATAAGCATTGACAAGAGCCCATGGACTGAGTTCTTGCTTTAATAGGTATACATCAGGACCTGATGGAGTCATACCACTTGAAAAAACAGACTGTGAAAAGAAGTAGTTTATTATAAGAGCTCTAAGCCCATATTCGTCCCGTTTAACCATGGGCAGTACACTTGAGGTCGCGTTAGGCTCCTCTTACTAGGAGAGGAATGGAATGATTAGTTCGGCCCAGGGAGGAGCCTAGTATTCCTCTCCGTCTTCACTGACTATTAGGGGAGCAGAGACTGCTGAGGTTGTACAAACTGCCCAGCAATCAAATAGTTTGGAGACTATTTCAGGCTTTGACACTAAGCCTGTGGTTCACTTCACTTTTTTCTGCCCAGCTTCAGCAGGTTTCATGATTTTTCACTTGCAATAATTTGGCTTTTTCTTTACCATTCCTAATCCTACTTTACAAAACTGGAAGGCAGAGCGGCTAGGCAACTCATTTAACATCATACAAGAAGTAACACAGCAGAAGAAGAGGTTTCGCAAACCATGGGCAGATGTCCCAAGTACTCAGCAATCTTTCTCTGATACACATATGAGCAGTAGAACTGGGAATGAGACTAAAGTTTAAGTAATTACAGCTCACAAGCTCAATATAAAACTTCAAATTTCTTAATAGATTTTTAAATATAACCTAAAGGCTTGTACTGTAAAAAATTACCTAAACCTGAAAAAATCCCAGTAAATGTATTCATGCTCACACAAACTAAGATACTATTACATCTTTCTTTCTGCTATACTCCAGGATGCTCCTTCAGCCTGATGACTCCTTGCAGATTCTAGCGCCCGTGGAAGCCGATGTGGGTTTCTATGCTTGCAATGCATCCAATGCCCTGGGATCTGATTCTGTCTCCATTGCTGTCACTCTATCAGGTAATAGTTCACTCTGTGTGATTGCAGGATAGTCCCTGACACGTGTGATTCTGGACATGGGCAACAGGTGGCTGCAGATCCTGGGTGGGCAAGGTGGCTTAAGAGATGCACACTGGTAAAAACACAGGGTGTGAACTCTGGAAAACCCTCCTGAGGCATAGTCCAGCTTTCACAGACAGGTCGTGAGATTTGTGAATCTCTGCAAGAGACCAGTGCTTTTTCTCACTTGGTGCATCTGGAGTGTGCTCTGAAGGCAGTGTTCATCCTCATTATTCACAGCCTATGTGGGCACTGCAGTCCAAGCCTCCCAATTCGTATGCTTCATTTTAAACCTATTGCTGATCTCTTCAAGTCTAACAGACTGATTGAAGGACTTACTACAATGTACATTAGGCAAGCCTGAAGAATACCAGAGCTGAAAAGCTAGCCCCTTGGAGGATCAATCCCTGTATCGTATTCAATCCATTGTGGCACAAGGAGGGCTAACACTGTTTCAATTGCTGGCAAATAGAGGTTCACAAAAAATTAACGTCTATGTTTTTATTTCTCTAGTAATGGTTGAGTTCTAAAGCAGACTAAATATCCTTTGTTAGTTTAGATTTCAGTCCTAAACAAAACTCACCAAAATAAAAGCCAAGGGAAGTAAGAGGTAGGGCATTAATCCAGCCTATTCAAGGTTTGTTGGCAGGCAATGTCAGCAGGGTCACGACCATGTCAAGACTAGTAGATGGACAGAGCAGCAAACATGAATGAGGAGCTGTTGAGTAAGATGAAGGAATGGAAGAGATAGCTAAGGACTGTGATGAGGCAGAGAGGTCTTAGAGAAGGAGGATCCTATTTATCACAAAGGTAAAAGAATGCTAGAAAGCTTATTGATTTTTCAGACCTCTCCATTTGACTGCTCCAGAATGTGGAAGCATTTGGAGGCCTCCAGTGTGCAGGCAGTGACCATCAGCTGCTTGTGTATCCATATATGACTAGAGGAAAGAATAGCTGTTGATGAGCTTGAGTTTTTTACACCAAAGTACATTTCAGGTAAGAGGAGCATAAAAACAATCTAAGAATGCAGCAGTGGCCAGCAGTGAAGCTCTGATGATCAGTAAACCAATTGGAAAGAGATCTTGTCTGTCCCTTAGAAGGAGAACAGCTGAATCCCCCAGGGTGGAAAAGGGAGATCTGCATCAGCGCTACATATCACATGTAGGCAAAAACAAAGAGACTGATCTTTTTTACACTACTGCAGATCAGGAATTACTTTGCTGAATCCTGGGCAGCAGGGTAGTGGTGCTGCTGCTAAGGCAGTATAGTGTTTTATAAAGGAGCAACTCCACAGTAAACCTCTTGTGTTGCACCAGCAAGAAGCTGACCATGAGGTTAAAAAATCATCAAAACTGCTATTCTGTCCATATTGCTCCAGTGAGTTTAAAAGACATAGTCTTTATACAACATAATTTGTGGAGAGTCTCTTGTGTGAAGATATAGAAAAATAAACTAAGCATTAGATACACATGTGGTACAGGAAGGCTATTAATTTTTTGAAAATTAAAAAAAATATTACAATTAATTATCAAGGCTGTGTTTAGTCTTTTCAGACAAATTAACATTCATGCATCCCAGACGCAAGCTGAACTCTGCTTAGGAGTTGGTATACATTTCCATCTCACATCCAAGGCAAAGAGCTGAATACCTTATAAAATGAGGCCATAAATATCAAAATGAGATACTGAGCAGTTTTTGGAACAAAGCAACAAACTTTTTGGCATAATGGAAGTACTTTCTCTAAAAGAGCTGAAAAGCTGAGACCATCTTTAGAGGGATCAAGAGTGGGGCTGAAAGCTTATTTCATTGAAGAATTTTCTGATTAGTTTAACATATGCCTGGAAAAAAAAGGCAGTGGAATATACTTCCATTTTTCTCAATGGTTTGCTACTCATTTATGGGTCGAACAGCTAACAGATTTCTAATCTTTTGATGAGATTGTGGAAACCAGTGAGGAAAGTAAAAGGCTAGTGGATAGCTGAAAAAATTTTCTTTCTTTTTGTTAGGCTTTTCCACAAAGCATCAAAACTTTTGGAGGTATTTCAACAATACAATGTAGGATTTTACTTTGCTGTTGTTAGGCATTAAAGGCACCGAAATAATTTTTTTTTAAAAAACAGCAAAAAAAAACCCCAAACTGATATGACAGGAATTCCAGATGAAAGGTATCTTTAAAAAGCCCTGGAAATACAGCTATGTGGAGCAATTTATAGTTAGAGCTGAATTAAATTTTCAGGACTCTCCATGAGCTCCAATGAAACCAAATACTTTTTCACACTTCCATCTTTTTTTCCTTGGTCATCTCCAGATTAACACACAAATGAAGCTAGTGGTAGACATTGTCCTAAAGCTGCAGGTTTTGGAGGCAAATGATGGTGTCTGAACCTGTTTTGTACCTGAGCATTTATTTAAAGGGCAAAAAGAATGTGTTTATAGATTTTTGGATGAAGATCAAAAAGTTTGAAAATACAACACTGAGTCAAAAACACCCATGTCCCATACTATTTAAAGCGGTGTTGTCCTACTCTGCCCCTCCTGCCAACATCCTGCCTGCACAGCATTTTGGCTGGGACAGGGGGCTGCCTTAACCCAGCCCTGTCAGCTCTGCTGCTTCACTCCCCTCTCTCAGAGCTAAGCCTAACGGTCTCTGAACTGTTTTGTGTCACGTAGGCATGGCTTTGCAGTGCCCCTACAAAAGGAGTTGCAGAAGGCTCCTCAAGCCCCTGACGGTGGATAACTCCAATGTTAAGCCCATATAGACAGGCACAACAGCAGGGGAACACCTTAGACCCACTTGCTCACTGTTGCCAATGTTGGAAGCACACTGAAAACGGTTTCAAAAGTTTGTTTCGGGCAAAGCAGCTATCTTTGTTAGAGATAAACAATGCTAATGCACTGTTACCGCAGGCTTTAGATAAAACAGCTTATCTGACAGAAAGGAGTTTGTTTATGTGCAGAAAACTTTCTGGTTATGGTCTGGTCTTCCCAATCCCATTGTTTCCACTGTAGGTTAAAGAAGACGTGATTGATGTGTAGAAACAGCTTGCACATTGCTCTATACCTCCTGCATTATTAATGTGCCTGTAACCATCACTCAGGCTTCTTTTTCCTATGTTTGGCCTTTGGCAAAGGGTGATATTTTGGCTGCAGTACCGGGAAAACATCTTGCTGCAGCTCCAGTTGTACAGGTGTTTATTGATTCAGCTGGTTCTCATGTGTGTCCGTGTCTTTAATGCTATTATGCTTGTGCTCTAAGTATGCTTTTTCTTTTTCCAAGACAGCTTTTCCCATGGAATTTGGTGACACTGTAATATTATAAAGAGCAGGTGGGCTCATACTCAAGCATTTTCCTTTATCAACCTGTCCTGTGTAGGTACTTTCACACAGAGTGTCCTAGGCTATCTGTCCCATGTGAAGCCAGTGTGCTTGGTCTGATAAACTGTCGTGCTTCTTTTATACAGGAAAGCCACTGATAAAGGCATCAAGAGCTACTGTGATCAACACTGAATCGCCTGCTGTCACTGTTGATATTGGAAGCACAGTGAAAACAATCCAGAGAGCAAATGTTACCATTAGCTGCCAAGTCGCAGGTGAGAAATTATTTGGGCTCTCATAACCTTCAGCTATAAATTTCTGTGAGGTTCTTTGCTAAACTGGTGTCTCCAGGTGCAGCTGGATGAAACTGCAAGGTTTTTCTAGGACCCGGGCAAACTTCATCACTTCCATTAACTCTTAGCATAGAAATTGTCTCCTCTCATAAATACCAACAAGAAAAGTGTAGTGCCTTAAGAAAATTGGTCTGGGACAATATGACAGCCATCTTCGTTAGAGATACGTAGTATGATATGGGTAGGACAAAACTGATACACATTCCTATGTGTTGGGGATGTTTGGTGAGAATATACAAGCATGGACTGACTAATTTCCTCATTGATGGGGTTTTCAAAGTCCACTCTGGTTAGTTCCTTCTTTTCCTGGCAAACTCTATTTTTTCAAATTGAGGGCATGTTAGCACAATCTTTTTCTGACTTTTTTTTTTCATCTTGGGAGTGCAGGAATTCAGAGGAATTCTGCTGAAACTGGGTTCTCCCTGACTGTTTTCCAGCTGGAGACTGAATGTTCCTCAGTCTTACAACAGCAGTTTGCCTTTTTCCAATGGTGGCCAAAAAGGGTTAACTGTATCTGCGTGTAGCAGTCCTATGGCTGTTGGTGGAAATGGTGTTGGTATGGGGAGAAGGGGTGGGGGAAGAGAGAGAGCTGGGAAATCTCTAAAGACCCAGGGCCAGACCTTTGATTCATTACACTTTCATGCATAGTATGAGGGGGGATGGGAGGGAAAGGGAGCAGCTTATAAAACACGAAGTAAGCCATTCTGTATGTTACACAAATATCTGCAGTGGAGACTTGTATGAAGTCCCTTAGACCCTTGCTTTAGCTTCCTGGCCCTAGCAGCTACTTCAGACAACTCTAAATAATATGCACTGCAAATATACAAATGTCTCAGTTTTTTTACAGTTCCTTCTCACTTTAAGCACTTAATGGATGTAATTTTTCCTTCTTCAAGTGCTACCAACCACATAACTATTCAAATTCTTAAGTAAAAAGAGTATTTGACTCAAGTTTCACGATGCGGTCCACCTTTAGCAAAGCATGCGCAATAGCTGTGCAAACACTAGTCTGGGATCCCAATTAATTAATTACTCTCAGTGGAATTAATGAAAGAAAAATACAGTATCATTTCTCCTAGTGGTTCATGAAGGAATAAATTCAGTAATTCTGTTGCCTTCTGAACATAGACACTAGACGCTCCCTTGCAGTCAGACTGATGTCCAGTGTCTTTCAAGGAAGGAGGTGAAAGCTGTACTTTTTTTCTGCAGGCCCTGCATGGCTACCTGCACTGACAGTATGTGAAAGAGACTAAGTATTATATGAACATAAATTATTTTGGATTTCTCTCTCTGGGTTCTCTCAGCTGTAGATGGGGAGGCCCCACAGATGTCGACAGTGATTGCTGATTTAAGAAGTGCAGCCATTTGCCTTCAGTATAAAGACATCATGAAAAGAACAGGACGTGGCTAAGCAAAGTTGCCACAGTTCTTATGCCATCAGAAAACTATAGGAGGGAAGTACAGCATGGTCAGGGGCACAGATTCAGTGCCTTTTCTGAGAGGAAAATAATCTCTAGCAATTTTAGGAAGTCTATGCAAGGTATGTCCACAATGGAAAATTTTAGCAGTGTCACCACGGAATCACTTGTCTCCTCTCCCAGAAGAAGGATTTTGCTCTCTGGTAGCATTGCTGTACATTGGATTCTTCTTTGACACAGAAGAAGTTTCTCTAAATCATAAATTTCTTCATGAGTGTTTGTCTTCTGCTACTGCCTCCGCAGAAAACATCAACTATGTTTGACACCAGAGATTAATGCTGTTGAAGTCATGATAAAGTCATAAACCACAAGTTGTGATGTTACACAGGGAATAAGAAAGCGAGTAATGAGAGCAGAAATATCTTGTAGTCACTATAATCCTATTTTAATGCAAATAATGTTAATAATTCAAGAGCAATTTTAAAAGGCTACATATGGGAAGAGATCCAGGAACAGAGTGATTTCTATCAGGTGCCTCACCTATGCCTGGAAAATACACTATCTCATAAAACCTGTTGAAGTATGTGACAGTAAATATACTTTTCCTTATACTGTAAGCACTTTTTTTTTTTTTTTTTTAGCATCAGGGGTTTGTTTTTCCCGCCTTTTA
>NW_010125340.1:32240-48992 GCF_000699245.1 Pterocles gutturalis
TTTTTTTTTTTTTTTTTTAGCATCAGGGTTGTGATTATCCAGCCTTTTAATATATTTTTGATCATTCTACTGAGAACGATCAATTTTAAGGAGAAGAGTAACAATCCCTATTGCATCAAGTCAGCAAACGTGTTGTATCCTAGTGACTTCTTCAGAGTAGATGAACTTTACAGCTATGTAGTTTGCCAAAGTTCCTCAGAAGGCATTCACAATGAAATGGCCATCAAATCATAGTAAGTTAATGTGCAATGGTTAATGCAATAACATCTTATAATAAAAAAGAAATTGGAGTGTGAGAATTAAGTGACCATAATTAGAAAGCAAACTAATATACCCAGAAATCATGTGGAGACTTATCCAGATGAAAAAACTCTTCACAACGCTTTGTAAAACTAAAGTCTTTTTTGTCCTAGTACTTTCCCTCTAGTCATTTCAGGACACCCTGAGCCAGCACAGCAACTGAAATTTGTTCCAGCTCAGAATTTGGTGGCTGGTAATCTCATCATTGTAAGCTGTGTTGCTATCACTGTGCTGTATAGTTTGTAGTGTAGGGCCATGCATGTATGGGATCTCGATGTCTTGGCTCATATAAGGACATGTCTCTATTGAGAGTCAGCAGGACAGCAGAATAAGCATTTATAAGACAACTATTAAGTAAGAGGAACAGCTAATGACATTTTCTAAAGCTGCTCTTGCTGTCAAGGGACAGAAATATACACTTGCTGCTGACAGGTGTTGATAAGCCTGGAGAAAGTTTGCTAAAAGCAAGAGGTAATGAAAGAGAACATTACCAGAGCCCAGGGAGTTATTTTATATTGCTCTTATGAAAGGCATAAGCACTGTCAAAATCTGTGTTCTGAGCTGAAATCTATAGATATTAGACGTAAGACAAGGGAAAACAAAATCATCAGTTTAATTGGCTCCTGATATGAATTATGTCAGGATGAAACTCTATTTTGGTTATACCAAAGATGGTGGTGTGGTTTTGTTCAAGCTTGAAAATCAGCCTTATTTCACTTGACATAAATTCACACTTTGTCTATAGAGCTGAAAGAATATTTTTTAAACATAGTTAGGTGATTGTGGTCGATCCCAGACTTCTCCAAAACTAATCCTGCCCAAAAGTCAGTCAGGAGTCTTGCAGATGCTTGTGACCGGCAGATTTTCTCCAAGCTTCAAAAAGCCAGCAGCATTTCTGGTGTGGGCAATTTGATATCTGTGGGCAATTTCACTTCCAAATGGGATGTGGGAGCAATTTGGATCACATCAGTATCACTAGGAAGATTTCTGTTGACTTCAGCACTTAAATTGTGCAGATTTCATTCAGTAGCCTCAGTCAATCTGGCCCAGGCTGTTTTTGAAAATACAGTTGGACATGAAAGGAGAAAGCAGTTTTTTAGATCTATTTCTTAGGACATTTCTCCATGGTATCCTTCAGGCCATAAGACTTCTAACAGAGGCACCTGCCTGCAAAACGTCATGTACCATTAGTTACTGTTGAGTCAGACAGGTTTGGAAGAGTGACTTAAAATATATTACCACCCTGCCCTGCATATCCTTCTCTCTCTGATATTTCATCTTGCAGCTTTTTCAACTCACCTAAAAATTCCTTTCCTCTCTATTTAATCTATATGTTGGAGGTTATAGTTCTCACCTTGCTTTATGACCCATATTTATTCATCGGCTATGCCAGATTCTGACGTGCAAGTCACTATTTCAATAGTATTGTGGCATTGGAAGCGAGTCACCACTGCTAGATCCTTGTATTGCTATGCTTCCTTTCCCCAAAAGCTCCTGGTTTAGCAAAATTATCTTGATTGGCATGCACAGTTCTGCTTGCTACATATCCCAGGTAGCCTTTTTGTGCTGGATACATGCACAGTGATGTAGGGGCGAGCTGAAGAACAATAAACTTGGGTAACTATTCACCACCTAAAGTCTTGCCTGCCCAGCAAAGTGAGTTTTGCTTCCAGCTGGCACCTCTCAGACTTTCAGTCTCTGCACTTGTTTCTGCAAGGCAGTCAGCCCTCTGTCTTCTGATTCACTGATACCCAACAAAACCGATTGAAATGCTCTTGCTACCCCGTGTGGCAACGCAGCGCAATAATGTGTTTGCTCGCCCCAGTGCTGGCTGCCTCCTACTTCTGCCTTGGGGCTTAGATGTGTCACCAAAGGTGGAAGTACAAAAAAAAATTAAGCTGCTACTCACTGACATATACTGCTTATTTTCCCTGCACCAAACTGTAGGAGCAGCTGTGCAGGTTAGTTTCAAATAGTCTCCTGTTAGTGTGGAAACTTTTCATTAAAGACAGAGGAAGAACACACTTCATAGAGTAGCAGCGAGAAGTTTTTTGTAGAGGTGCTGGACTTTTTGTAGGTACAGTGCACCTTTCCTCTACTCAACAGTAATACCTCAACAGTAAGGAGTCTTACCTTTAACCTGTTGTTGGTTCTTCCCCTGGTGAAGTGTATAGAAGAGAAATCTGCCTTTCTGGACTACGACTATCTGAGCAGCTGTCTGCAAGAAGCAAATCAGTTTTGTTTGTCTCTCTGAATTTACTTATTTATTTTATTAGAATGTATTTATTTATTTCATATTTCATATTAAATCCTTGTCACTTTCCCTCCTCTTTACCCTTCTCAACACTCCTCAGCCCTTCCTCTTCTCCCACCTATCTTCCTTTATTTTCAAGAAAAGCTTGAAAGCTCTACCTAATTTTAAGTCTTCAAAACAAAGAAAGAAGATGAGCCCTGGCTGGAACTGGAGAAAGCTTTATAATTTTATGCTCTTGTGATTTTTTATTTCTGAGGTACATTTCTTGATACTTCTATGTTTAAGTTTGGCAAGAGCCATAATGTGAAAACCTGTGCACTGTAAGTAGGTTAGATTGCAAAAGAGACTGGGTCATCCCTTCACTAGGGTGACATTGGGAGGACAAGTGCTGGAGGGTTTTTCCATCTCAGTGACTGCAGAACCGGAAGAGTCTCCCTTTTGTCTCCTTTGCTCTCCAGAGTTCTCTCAAAATTCCTTTCCCCCAAAATGGAAACATAGTGAACATGTAGGTTTGAATAAATTCAAGGTTTGGAGTTGTTTGCTATCCAGCGGTTGTCTGAACTTCCCTGAGGACTCTGCCTGGATGCTCTGGAAAAAATCAGAGTGAGGTTTTAAGTGGTGGTCAGCCCACCCACGCCACATAGGTCAAAGAGTAACAGCCAGATGGAGAGCTATGTAGTGGTCCTAACCCAGTGCAGGGGGTCAGAAACAGGCCGACAGCCCATCCTTTTAAAAAAGCTGAGTTGTAGCAACACAAACAAGAGTAAGCCTTTGGAAAACAGCACCATAGGCAAGAATGATTAGTTCTCCAGGTATGGCATGAAGGGTCCAGATTAACATATGCTATTTACCCTCAGACAAAGGTGAGAAAAACCCTGTAGTCTTTCACAGCCCACTTCCTGCTACTTTCTGAATGTGGATGAGGACCTCAGCCCTTACAGCGCTTCAGCTTTCCTTCCTGGCTGCCAAGCTCAGACATACTCATTCCAGATGTCTTGGCAAAGTTACCAGGTGACTCTGGGAGAGGTGGAAAAAAGGCCACAATGCTCTGATGTGGGAGAATAGGGAAAATCTCCCTTTCCCACTTCCATCTGCACATGTTTAGTGAGGCACCTGCAATCAGGTGGTCATTGTGAATAATGACCAGTAGGTGGTTGTACTCAGTGAGCACAGCCTGAGTGAGGGATTTCTGATGCCAGGGCATCAGAATTGACAAATAGAGTGAGTTGTAGTTTTTCACATGGAGGCCCAACCAGAAAGGTACTCGCAATGGGCAGAGGAACATGTTGCTGTGGCGTAAGGCAGGGAAGGATTTAGGTGGGCAGCCTGTATGCATGCCCTTAATCTACAGTAGGCTCAAGGAAACTGCATGTTCATGTGAAAGAGATTAACTGCCTCCCACATACAAATGGGGAAGGGGACCACAAATAGGAGAGCATGCACTCCAGCAGTTACCAGGATTAGTGATGTGCTACTCCTCACAGCTGTGGGTCCACACAGTATAATTTCCTCCCAGGTACAGGTCCCATCTATTGAGACTTCCAAAACCATTTCACATAAACCAATTGTTTAGTAGTCAGTGACACTAAATTACCTGATCTGGTATGCATTTAAATTGAGGTAGATATCCCTATGCCAAGGAAATGCTATCTACTGCAAGACCAGAGGTCCTGACAGCTACGCGTCAGCACCCTTTCCTACAAGAGGGTACCCAGCAGAAATAGCTGGACCTTAGATCCAAGCACACAAAAGGAGGCAATTCTTCCTGTAGTGAGTTATGAATCTGTAACAATCTATTGTCTGAACACTCCTGGTGAGACCAGTGAAACAGTTTTTCTGATGATGTAACTGTCAATTTTTTGCATACTTTCAAAAAGGAAGATTAGATTAATTAATAGAAGATATGTCCATGGAGCACTCCTAACTGCTCAGAAACTACTTCTTGCCCAGAAAGTTCCTGAGCTGAAACTGGTGGGAAGCTGGGAGAGGCACCAGCTTATAGCTTCTTCCAGAGGCAAGATACTAGGCTAGATTAACCTTCGTTCTGATACAATAGAGGCTTGCTTTTAAGAGTGATGAGTTCAGAGTTCACTTGTATAGTTCTGGGACACTAAAAGGGGAGACTTCAACTCAGTTTTGACTCTTCTGCTCCATCATCTAAGAAACATAAAGACAGGCAATCTGAAAGAGCTGACCAAACACTTTGGAACTGCAGAAGATGCCACTTGGAAGTCATATTAAAATCTTGTTTAAATTGTTCTATCTTAATTTTGTTTGTAGCAACCATCACACTGTTTAGTAACCACTATATCTTACTTGTGTGATGGTTTGTCAATATTTTTCCAGGTGTTCCTGAAGCAGAAGTTACTTGGTTTAAGAACAAGGTCAAGCTGTCCGCTGCTCACCATATGCACGATGGGTTGCTGCAAATTGCAAATGTTTCTCTGTCAGATCAGGGGTTGTACTCCTGCAAGGCAGCCAATCATCGTGGAGAGGTAACTGAAAGCTCCCAGCTGTTGGTTCTTGGTAAGTCCAGGGTATTTTGCACTTCCCGTAATAGTAATCTGGCTGTTGGCACATCTAGCCTGCAGAACTACTCAGAGGATGTAGAAAAAGGGAATAGCATACAGGCAGGCCTGTTCTAAGAAGAGAATCAGTTTGCGTTTGTTCTCTGGACAGCACCACCTCAAACAAAGTGGTGATGAAAGGAAGATGGATGAGGAGAGAATGTCTAAGCATAGCAACTGTGCCTCCTGGTCCCGAGATATTCAGTTTCACTTTCAGACTTACTAGCTAAAAAAAGCATTTATTAAATTAGAATGATTTCAAGAGAAATTTCACTCTCCCTGTGGAGCACCCTGTCTCTGCTGAGCAACCTTTTGTCACACAGCAGGCTGTGTGATACCGGACGTGTTTTACACCTAACGTGCATAAATTCACTGTACTTTTAAAAAGCACTCCCCAACTTCAGTGAAGGGCTAAGTTTACTTCTCTAAACAACAAACAGAAAGCCTAGATGAGTGATTTAAAAGACAATGTCAGCTCTGAAGTTAGGATGGAAATGTTACCTGGTGGTAATTTGATGTGTGGGAAAGAGGTTTCCTTTCCTAGTAACTAGTCTTCTATTAGTTCTCCATGCCTGACAGATAAATGATACAGCCAGGCTTTGTAAGTGCTTCTGTATATTTGATAGTGAAATGTCAAATTTTGAAGCCTAGTCCCCATTATTGGTGCAATACCACTAAAACATCCATTACAGACCTCATTTTTCATGACTAGAGCGAGCATATGTCCTATGGATGATGCAGCTTCCAGAGGAAGTTTTAAAGTGAGATCTCTCAATTTCACAGAGAACACTAAAACCCCATTATGAATGTTCACATGATTTCCCTGTGAATCCAGACTGGCTCTAGAAACAGAGTCTAAAAAAAATCTGAAAGAGAAAAATCAGCTGTGTTTCAGCCTATGAATAAATTCTCCAACATGATCTTTAAATCCTTTTCTGATTTTCATAAGTGGCTTAGTTTTTAAAGATGGAAGGTTACTGTGAATTATGCAAGCTTATTATGTTTGTAGGCAAAACACATTTTTAGTTCTTTGATGGAAAGGAACAGTTCAAGCATCCATGACTGGTGCTGAATGTGATCAGAAACAGAAAAACTTGCTTAGCATGTATTGTGATCTAATTGAAAGGGGATGAGGCCACCATTCACTTACATCAAATATCTCATCATTTCCATGACAAACAGAATTGGGAATAATAGGCAACACAGCTGATTTTTAAAATAGCGTTATGGTTGGTAAAGAACTAAATCCTGCAGTTCTCAGCATAGGCTGACCTTCTTAAGATCTGAACTCTTAGTCCTTTGGAGCTCTGCCTAAGTGTACCACAGGATTTGGCAGGGTTATAATCATATTTTATCAGGGCTTGATCCAGGTTGTAGCAGACACTGAAAAGTTTTCCACTGACTGCAGTGGACTTTTGATTCAGTTTCTGTTCTGTATAAATTTGCTCTTTTATCCAAGCTGATGTACCTCCTCACACCACATACGTTTGTTACACATGAAGAGGGTCAACCAGAATGCCATTGCAGCCTTCAGACACAATTTCTTTTATTTTGTGGTCATACTGATCCAGATGTAATTTGAATAATTTCTCTAGTGCCTTACCTAACACAAGGCAAAGTACACCCTGAGTAGTTGCCTGAAGATGCTTACACTGCCCCTCTGGAATGGTAATATTGCAGCACGGCAAATAATGCAGCAATAGCTGGTGGTGGACTTTTTTATGTCCCTGAGCTGTTTTCTGCTATGGTGTTGCTTATCACTTCAGTCTCCCAATCTGTTACCAGAGCCTCCACGACCTCTTCCTTACCTAGAAGACTTGTCAGCAGTGCTTTCCAGTGTTGGGACCAGCGTTCATTCAGTGCTGACCTCTCCTTCAGGAACAAAAATGACTGTCAGTCCAGGGAGCTCTGCTCTCATAGGTAAGTCAAGTGCTTTAAGATTTTTTTAGATTAAACGGGGTTTAGAGTATAGATTACAGTTATGCATCAAGTTATCCAGCCATGGGACACTGGGACAAAAGACATCAAACTGACAGCACATTGCCAGTCATAATCACATCAAATTGTCCTCAGAACTCAGAAACTAATTTTTAAAAAGGAGGTGCTCTAATTAGTGTAATGCCACAAAGCTGCATGCAGAATAAGGGCTCCATTGTGCCTACTCTGAGAGGCTGGCAACCTCAGACATAGCAAACTGGTGTGCCAGTTGATCTAAAATAAGACACATTTGTTCTGTTTTTCTTTCTCTTCTGCATTTGGGTACTAGTCATTCCACATGTCTGCTATTCATATTGTATGTCCTCCTTCTTCAGAGCCTCTTCTAGAGTTTTACCTATGCCTCTAGACACGCTTTTCTCTTGCAAGCTCTCTGTTTCATTCTGTTCATTTTATTCTGCTTTGTTGTATCACAGAACCAATGTCTGCACAGAGCCATATAAGGAATTAATCCCCAATGAAATGCTTTTCTTCTTTTCATCCTTTTCTGCGTTCCATATAGGTTTTTCCTCTTTACACTGCAAGTTCTGTTATATGCTGTAAACTCCTTTCAGATCTGTGGGCGTGATTTGTTTGCAAAGAGAATCTCATCCTTTTCTAAAGTTCAGGATATGTTTTAAAATTTAATTTCTCAGACGGATCTTGAGCCTCTACTAACTGTCAGGCACAGATAGGCAAACAAGTTGTCACTACCTTCCAAAACATTCTTTGCTTACATTTAGCACCAATTTTAAGATTTTATTTTCACAGTGGAGGCTTTCTATTTACGTTTTTAATTTTATATGGTTTACTTTTCCCCTGTGCTTGTATCTGCATATGTTTGCAATGGCTTTTAACATGCAGGTCTGGATTACATTTCTGCTTACATAAAAACCAGTCCTTGGTGGGAGGAGTATCTGAAGGTATTTATTAGCATTGAATAAATCATTTTGAGTATGGTTCATTTTTTGTACTCACTGTTGTAAGACTGGGTCACACTCCTGTTTCAATCATTTCCTCTCAGGTTTCCAAAAGGAGGTCTTTAGTAGTTGTAGGGATTTTTTATTTCTTAAAAGCAGTAATTGAACCTCAAATGGTGTGCTGCACTGCCTGTATATAAACACCTCTAAATTAATTTCATTTGGCCGTGTCGCCCAGTACGCTGCCATTCCACTTCAGGGGCTAGGAAACTCCACAAAGCTCAATAGCAAAATAGCAAACTGGTTGCATTTTTGAGGCAATTCCCTCAACTTCACTGAAGCTTTACTGACCTAGATTTGAGTCCTGTATTATTAAAACCTATGGAAGCCTCATAAAATATTTTTTTCTAATGAAAAATCAGCATGGAATAGGCTATCCAATCAATTAGAAAGCTACAGTCCAGCATGCTGTATCATGTTGTGTCACTGAAACAAATATACAAAGCATTCAACTGTCTTGTATGTTACTTACATACATTGTCTGCAGTTGTACCAAAGAATTTTGATTCATCTGCTGAGAGAACACTCATTACTGAAATAATTTAAAAAAAGGACTCAAGGACTCACTCTACTTCTAGGTTAATCTCTACACTAATGTCAGTATGGATTACAGTCAAAGACTACGTTTACTCCCAAATTTAGTCTCCCCACAGTCTTCCAGTGCAGTGGCTAAGTTCATCATGGGCTACTCTGATACCTTTGTAATCAGCCTTTGCTTGAAATATTGCTACATGGGAAAGACGATCTGCATATGTTTCTAGGCAACATCTGTAAGCACCAATATGGAAAGAACTTGTGAACTTGTAAACCTGTGACCTTTGTCTGTGTCCCCTGTCCACAACATCCACTACAAGCTGTCCAGTAATTCTTTCTATTCTGCCACCCATGTTGACTTCATTCCTTTTACGTCTTTCAACATTGATGATGTTGGGGTGTTTGCTCAACGTGTTCTGGATGCTTTATATAAGAACTTCAAATATATAAATTACTATGTATAGGGTGCCTTGTCTGTGCTACTGCTAACAGGCATCAGCATCTCTTGGGACTCAGAAGGCATTGAATTAGACCTGATATTTGGAAATCTATGGATATGAGGATTTTGGGAAATTGTATATTTTAAGGAGCTAAAAGACACCAAAAGTGTAAAATTGTGTTAGAAACTTGGATAAATTCAGGTATGGGATTGCCGGAGTTTAACAAAAATAGGGATCAAAACTTCATTCAACAGTGGTTTTGTGCCTTGGGAAAGAAATCAACCAACCAACCAAACAAACAAACAAACAGAAAATTTTAGCACAGAAACGGAAGTTTAAAGTTGCACATAAGAACTTGTTTGGAAATTAACAACTGTATAAAATATAAAACAATTAACAAACTGAGTTGAAGGGAGAGAACTGGAGCCTCCAAATTATCATACATGCTATGCACTTTCTTTTACGAAGTAAAATTTTGCAGTGCTTCCACCGTCATTTCAAACATTTGAAGTTATGAACTTGCTCTCTGGATTCAGCTCCTATGGGTTTCTTCTACATAAATTTTATGGGGTTTGCTGAAGGGGAAGGACAGGGCCATGACACAAATACCTGGTTAGGAAGTCTTCCTTCTCATTATTAGCAGTCATTCATTTGTGTGCCTTCACTACAGAAGTAGAGGAAAAGATCTTTTAAAGACCCATGCCCTCCCCAATGGAGTCAGCAAACCTCACAATAAGATCTAATGTAAAATAACTTTTTGCATGAGCTTACAGGAACATTTTTGTCTCATATACTTCTTACTTTTCCTGATAAAGGATTGAGATTTCAGCTAAATTTCCAGGCCCAACTCATCATCTGGTTAGAGAGCATGATGTAGATAGTGGCTTACACAGATCAATGTTATCCCACTCCTTTGCAACTGTTGGAAGTTTGCGTAGAGTACTGCGGTCCTCAGCCCTCACATTCATTGGCAAGTTGTGTAGTAGACACTTCTGTGTTGTCTGCAGATCACACATCTGAAAGACGGGACTTTCCTCAAAGCAGAAGCTAGAGCATCCATGAGCTTGGAAGTACTTTGGGGTTTTACAGTAGCACAAACTGACAGTCAGTGATGAGCAACAAACTGTCACATACTTTCTGATGTCCTTGGTTCATGGCAGGCACACAAGAAGACTACATTACACAAAAGACAGAGCACATAGTAAATTTCTGAAGTGACACCAATGTATATTTCTTTTGAAAGCTTTCCCATTAGATCTTAATTTTGTTAAAGTTTCTGTCTTTGAGACTTCTTGAATTTTGAATACAGTTTTCCTGAATGTTGGTAATGAAAGTATTGTAAGAAACTCTGCCCTTTTCCACAGTAGGAAATTCCTTTGTTTGTCACCTGATAAGGACTTTTGTGTTTTAGCAATATTCATGACCATTTGACTTCTACAAGCCCTGATTACTTTGTGGAATTATCTCTTTGTATTAAAGGAACATACTAAGTTCATATATTTTCAGTGAATTTCCTTATTTATGTTACCAGTATCACTGAATTTGTTTTACGCAACTCTCTGGACACATTTACATGGGTCTTGAGCTTTGTAAATGTAAATTTTGGCACAACTGAAGTTGTAGGACCCAGACTTACAACACTCCTGCAGAAAAGGCTTTGGGCCTATCAAGAATATTTGTTTTCATTAGGGTTGAAGCTTGTTGTTTCCTGTATTTGAAGACATTTCAGTGAGAAAGTCTGAGTATCTTACAAATGCTGCTGGAGATTCACTGCAATTTCTCAAATTTATTGACCTTGTTGGAAACCTCAGCAGTCTTGTCAAAAGATACAAAATATGAAATAAAAATGTCTCCTTACCATCGCACAGAATAATGTATTTATTGCATTTATGTGGTGTAGTGAAAGCTGAAGCTTTACTGACTGACTTATATACGTGACTTATATTTAAGTGAGGATTCTTGCAGGAACATTGGAAGATAGGTCAGGAATGAATACTTCCAGGAATATAGAAATGTACGAGTACCTCCAAAATGTCACAATGAAGGAAAAAAGGTTGAGGGAGAATGTACTTGGCTGCTTGTAACACCACAGTGTTTCTTGGCATCTGTTGCTCTGTTTAAATATTTTGTTGCAGATGAGCTCTCCCTTGCACAGAAAATGTCTGTGAACACATTTGATACATTTTTTTACAAAGCTTGGAGTTCATGTTTCACATTTTTTCTGAAAACATAATGTCCACTTGAGAATATGCATACTGAAGGAGGGAGGTTGCTGCATTGCACATTTTATCTAAGTAAAGGTTTTGGACTGCATTTATGAGGCAGCCAAGGGAAGGGATGCATCTTTATTTTGGAATACAGAACAGGCTAATTAATTTAAAGAAAAATGGGAGCATAAGCAGTTAGCTAGGATCTGAAGTGAACAGAAAATCTAGCTCTTACTTGGCACAGTGTAAGACTTAACCAATGTCTTTAGAAAAAGAAGACATCCAAGAAAAATTAAATATTGATATAATGGTAGCTAGTCTATCTTTACTGTATAGCTGCAATGGTTTTTTACATTTTTAATTTAAGCCTCACTGTATCCTGATGAAATGTTCACATTTTGGCCAAAAAAAAAAAAAAAAAGCATTTTTTTTGATCGAAAGAGATGTCATAATTATGCAAATTTGTGGCCTTTATTCTGTTTTTATTCTTTGGATGAAATGAAACCAGTGCAAATCCTGGAGCATAACAGTTATTCTAGGGAATCTGAAGACAGGCGTGAACCTATGCGGAAAAGCCTGGGCATTTATTTGGAATCTGGTTCTCAGCCCCTTTTGTCTCTTGAATTAGCGACTCTCCAGTTTGTTCACTGGGAACCTGCAGTCATCCCTCTCTTACGACATCTATCCAATTTTGTGTCTTTATTAAAAAAAAAGTCCCTATTTGCAGGAGATACTGAAAATAACTGTAAAGTTAGATAATAATGTGTACGTTTTTATGACCAGAAAAGTACAGCCAATTGTAAAAAAAGGAAATATTACTCCATATTTATTGTGTTCTTCCTGATGACTTCCATATCAAATTTGCTCACTTCACAAATCAGAACACGATTTTACTAACTCGCAGCACTGCAAACACAGTCCTGGCAAGCAGATTTCTTTCTGGTTTTATACATTATCCCCAGTGACCACAGAGTTAGAGCAGCTTAGCTGCCAATTTAACTGCTGCTTCAGAAAATTGAGAGCTGGACTACAAATTCCTTTTCCGCAAACACCTATGTTATTTAGCAATGAAGCTGTTATTAAAACAAATTAATAACAAAAACTTAAAACTTTTAACTTAAAAGATGCAAAGGATTCCCCTTACCAAACCCAGTATTTCTCTCTCATTTTTCTTTTACTGGAAATAGTATATCCCCCTCATTTTCTAGTAGAGTCACTTAGACGCCCAGAGGAGGTCACAGAAAGCAGAATGGAAAAATATAATTATGGCAGCCACCTTGCTTGCAATGGCCAGCCTTTTGAGCAGGAATAATTTACTTATTCTGAAAAGGCCAACTGCACTAGAGACAAGGCCCAAAGTTCAAGAGGATTTTCAGTCTTTTTTTTGTCTTCTTTTTTTTTTTTTTTTTTTTTTTTTCCCCTGAGGGGAAGCACTTAATGTCTGTGGCTAGTATTTGCCTTTCTGCAGAAGTAAGGGTTATCTAGACGTGGTGCAGAACAGAAAAATTAACCTAGAACTTTTGAATGTTCTGGCGTGCATAGTAGTGAGTCAAAAGCTGTGTTGCTGATTACTGTAGGAGAAAAAACACGTCATGGAGATAGACATGATCAGGATCAAACTTTTTCAGCAGAGCCACAGAAATTAGTGCTGTTATTGCTTGCTATGTATCTTGCTTTTGAGCCATAACATCTGTGAAGATACGATTGATGCTTGTTCAAAATCCATGTGAAAAGCAATAAATTATTCAGATGAACACCACCGATCTTACCAGTACAAACCTTTTGCAATGTTTGGTGATATACTCAAGAGCAAAAATATATCTTCTTGAACCATAAGTTTTCCTTTACTCCCTTTTGCCCTCCCTCTCTCTACCATGAACCTACTCTATATTTTCCTAGATTTTGGGAATTACTGCTGCATTAAAATTGGAAGCAGAAATACAAAATACAAAATAATTTACAATGTGCACAGAGTCAGCAAAGAGAAAACTCATGAGTAATTATGAATAAACCAATGTCTGTTCTCCCTTAAGGAAAAAGACAGCTGCAGAAGTTGTGCAGTAGGAGTCAGAAAAAATCATGACTATTTGAGAACTTATTTTGCATAAAATCTTTTTTTTCTCCTCACTCCCTGTAATAAAGTCGACATAATGTTTAAAATGTAGTTCTAATGCTAAATAATATTTTTCCAGCAACTTTATTTTACACTAATAATACTTCTACTGTGATGAGGGTAAAGCACCAAGTGCATTCGTGACATAATCTGTCCTGTTAATTGTGTTTTCCATTCCCTTCCATTTTTGCCTTTGTGAAAATTCTGCCTTGTCACACTATTTACAACAATTCCTATGTAAGTGACATTTTTATAAATAAGAGAATTAAAATTAATATTAAGAGTATTCAATTTTCATTGCAATTAGTTCCCCAATCAGACTCTGTCACATTGATTCCATTCTAAATACTGTATAAAGTTCATACAGTATTGCAGTATCTTCCTTCTACATCATACTGCACTGTAGTACTTCATTGAAATGTGTGGCTTTTCATTTGCATATGCATACTGTACATTTCATTGTATATGGCACATGATGATACATCTGCTCGGTCAAACATTTTGACCACACTGATATAGTGTTTGTTTTTCAGGCAATCAGACACTAGTCCTGCCTCTGCCAAGTTCTCAATGCAGAGTCAAAAGAGCAAGGTCCTCAAGGCTATCTGCTGCCTTGATTTTTTTTCCTGACTGGTGTTTGGTGCCATGAATGAGCTAATCTGAGAACCACTGATCTACAGCTGTGGTCCAAAATGCTGCCACATAAAATAATATCACTGGCCTCTGGGGCAGCATCTCTTTGATGTTGGTTTTGTGGTAAGAACTGCAGCCCTTCAACTTGTGTCTCTAAGCTTTTCACAGATCAATGGCCTGGATTCTGTTCTAACATAGATCCAAACAATGCAGAGCTCCACTGAGGCAAGTTCTGGTGAAAAACTAGGAGTATTAGACTTGCCACAGGTCTCCCAGTCTGGAGATGTCATTCTGCCAGCTCCGTCCCATGAAAGATCTTTTAGCCTCTTGCACAACTTAAGCTTTGCTCTAGATTAGGTATTAAGGGAGTTTTCAAACACTGTGGGATTTCTGACCTATTGACTAAAGGACTTATCCATTCTAAGTTTTGAAGCATGCTCTCCCTCTGTATTGGTTCTCAAAACCTGTCCCAAATGGCTACAGCAGTTTGTTAATAAGACAGAAGTTACAGCCTCTCTGGAGCAAACAGCACTCTCTTTCCTGCACCTTTCTGCCCTCCACCTCCTCTGCTTTGCATTTCTTATTTTCCTTGTGCCACAGGAAGTTTCCTGAGCTGGTGATTCCTCAGGATGTAGCAAGTTTATATTGGCTTGAGAAATACAGAAAGGCTTCTACAGCAGCACTGACCTTCCCAACTTGGACTGGTTAATCACATTAGCTCTTGCTCTGTCATTTGTTGAACTCCTTGTGCTGTCTGTTGTTCAGTGCTTGCTCTGTGCAACTCTCTTCAGTGTTATTTTCCCCCCATAAATGTACTTGTACAGTTAACCTGGAGCTCTAGCAATGGTGGAGAAGTGTATACTGAAGGGTACTCCTTTTCCATCTTTGTCATGCACTGAATAAACCCATCGGATTTAGCTCAGGAGGCCATTTCAGCATGCTGTATCCATTCTCCTAGGCTTTGGTTTCATGATTTGCCATTGGTGATTGTTTTTAGCCCAATCCTTATTAATACAACATTCTTAATGTGTAGGATTACCATTGTCAGAGTAATTTTTAGAAAACAGTATTACTACTAGAGCTTGAAAATGCTCTTGCTTTTTTAATTGGCCCACCATGTGACCATATATTTGGGAATATTTTTTACAACCTCTGTGGGGCAAGGAATGGGCCTAACCCAATTTTTTTGTATACGGTGTAAATTTACAATGTTACATAAATGATGTATGATAACAACATGTGTGGCATTGGGTAACCAGTTTAGGTGTTTTGAGAACTGCTTAAAAACCATGTCATATATTTAGTATAGTAAGTTTCAACTGCTCCTTTGGAGCCATAAATAGTTATTTAAAATACCTTCTTTTTTCAAAATGCTACTGTCATCAGCTGAATTGGCCTATTTCAAGAATTCCTAAATACATAGCTTTCCTTGTCTATCATAAATTCATGTTCATTTGACCTCCTTTAAACTATTAAAAATGAAAGCTATAATTACATTAATTCTTTCTTTTGGGGATTTTCAGGATCACATTATCTTTTATAAGTTTTGTTTCATTCAGTGTATGAAAGCACCAAGAAGGAATGTGCTTAACACCCTGAATTAAGTGTCCGTTTAAATTTACACTTCGTACTAAGTTGAAAAATCTTTCCCCATAAGACACTTAGTTTTGCCACTTCAGCAAAACATGTTTACATACACATGACTTTCAGACATGATCTTACCTACCTTCATCTGGCTTGATAGCATTTTAAAAAGTTGAATACATCCTGTTAAATTTTCTTTCTTATGTTAGATACAGGACAGAATTAAACTCCCTTTTAGGTTTAACATGCATTTCTCATTTCAGTCACCTAAAGAGAAAATCAGGTATGACAGGACATTGGAGAAGTATTTCTCTGTACCAGTCTGATCTCACCTCCATAGTGTAAACCGAGTAGTACAGTGTGAATCACAACATAGCAGTTCAGCACCAAGCTCCTCTCTATTCAGATGGATCTGTGGGTTCTCTACATTTTGGTCCTAGCATTTTGTTCTTTATTTCATCCTTGATCTTGTTTCTATTTTGAAAGGATACTTTAACTCTTTGAATGTAGAGAATTGAGTGGAAATACTGTCATGTTTCAGTTCTCATAGCTGCATTGTATTTATTGCTTTTACATAGTGTATTGCGGTCTACCACACTTTTCTGTCAGAGTTCAGTAAAATATATACAGAATCACAGAAGGGTTTTTTTTTTTTTTTAGCCTGCCTAATTTCAGTTTTAATATTGTCCTAGTTTCAGCTGGGACAGAGTTAATTTTCTTCATAGTATCTAGTAAGAGGCTGTGGTTTGGATTTGTGCTGAGGAGAAGGCTGATAACATACCGGTTTTTATAGTTGCTACCAGGACCACCAAGTGTCTGCAGGTGCAGGAGAAGCTGGGAGGGAGCACAGCCCCAATTACTAGCCTAGGATTCAACTTCAGGTTTAGGATTGAGACCCAAATTGGCCAATGGTATATTCCATATCATGCATGTCGTGCCCAGTATATAGATGAGGGTCTGTCTGGGTCAGTCTCTCTTGCTCCAGGTCTCTTGCTCTGGGTTGTCTCCCTCTGGGTCATTTGGTAAATTTGCCAGGGGCAAAATTTTATCTCCATTCTGAGATTGCAGTTTTGGGACTCTCCCTGCTCTGGGATCATTAGCCAGGAACGGGCTGAACCTTGGTCATCAGGTAGTGAGCTGTGTATCACTCACTTGTATATTTGTAT
>NW_010125341.1:0-28970 GCF_000699245.1 Pterocles gutturalis
ATAAGTGAGATATCAGCCGAGCTTTTGGCGTGGGGGGTGCCCGAGAGGATATGTGTGTGTGTGCGAGGTCTGGATGGTGCTGTGCGTGTGGACTTGGATCGGAGAGACACGGAGGAGAAAAGCTCCGTGCTAGCACGACCCAGGCAATCGGGTGACCTCTTTCTTCCTTTCTTTCCTTTCTTTCTTGCTTTCTTTCTCTCTGTCCCCCTCTTTCTCTTCTCCTCTTTCTCCTCGTCCTCTCTCGCTGTCCTCCTCGCCGCTGGCGAGGCTGGTCCCTCACCCCGCCGGTGGTGCCCCCACCGCGGCTCTCCTGGGAGGCGGGGGTCCCCGGCGGCGTCGTGGCTGGGGGGCTGGTGGTGCCCGCAGGAGGTTGCTTGGAGAAAGACAGCGTTCAGCTGGAGAGCAGGAGCCATTACACACGCTTGTGCCCTGCTTTGAGAGAAAAGAGAGCGAGAAGGGAAGAAAGGAAAGGGAAGGAGCCCACTTCTTCTTGCTCAGTTCCCCGATGTCCCTACCTTTAAACCAGGCGAGGGAAAAGGCGCTTTCTCCCCTGCCCCTTTCTCAACCACCCGGAGCAGCTTTCTCCCTACCTCTCCCCCTAAAAAAAATCTTTATCTCCCTGTCCTCCATTTGCAAGCTGTCTGCTTTGGTTCCAGTCCAGGCTCCACAACACAAAGCTTCTCCTCGCTCTCGCACACATGCACACACACAGTCCACAGGCTCTTTATGTCTTCTGGAGTAACCTTCTTCTCCCCCCGCTCCCGCTCTCTTAGCATTGTGGTTTGTATTCTACACACAGAGATCCTTCTGGAGCTTCATGTAGTTGTGATCTGATAGGATTTCTACCCCCCTCATCTCCCTCTTTTGGGAGAAAAAAAGGAAAAGTTTCATTCGTTTTTCTGGTGTTTGGAAGGAAAAAGACCTTCAAGTTTGAGTGCTTTCTGGTGCTGCTTTTGTGTGTGTGTCTGTGGGGGTCTGTTTGTCTCATGAAGCTGCTTGCATGTCTAAGAGGAAGTGACTACTTTGGCAGAGAGCTGTGATCTGAGTCAGGTAAGCCATGTCATGTTCTCTAGCTCCCCCAGAAAATGGAGGAGAGAGAGAGTAGACAAAGCTGAGATGGGAAGTGCTCCTAACATCGTGGATGTCTCTCCATGTTTTGAAGCTTTGCTGGCTGTAGCTGGCTTAATCATGATTTTTTCCCCTAAGGTTTCTTCAGTTTTTTCAATGTACAACATTGTGATGGGTCTTCTCTCTGACTTCATGCTATCAGGAAATGAGGATTGGAGGAAATTGCTCAGATTCTCCTTCACACACAGAAACACATCCTCAGGCTTTTTTGCTCTTATGCTTTCATGTAGAGGTCACCTTTCTATATACTTTTCTTTGGTTAAAGACCACAGAATTTAGAAGGTTGATCAGTTGGCCAAAGAAATAGTGTATTTATGCATGTATTTATAGATTTTTGAAAGCATTTTGAGGTAAGTGCACGCAGCTTGAGGCTGCTCAGGTTCTTCCAGAGAATGTCATGAAATGTCATTTTTTTTCTAGGTGATGATGGCGATGCCTGATTTTTGGGATTTTTAGCACCTGATTTACAAGAGCATTCCATCTTTTGGATGTATTTTAAATTAAGATTGAATATTTCTCTCTACTCACTAGGTTGCATTAAAATGATTCTGCCAATTTTATTAGGTTCTTCAGAGCATCATAACATACATAATGTCTCTTGGAAAAAACAGAACAGTTTTTACAGCTGTCTTTTTGGTGTCTTAAAGTATTTTTTTCTGAAAACTTAGGACAACATTCTTGTTACAATTTTAACGTCGTTATGGAAACCTGAGATCTTTAAAGTCAGATAGCAGTTGAACAGGAATCCATGTGCTTTTTTTTAACCCACCTTTTAATCTGAAATCATTTTGAGTAGACACAAACCAGGCCTCACTCTTTTCTCACCCACCTAAATTTGCACATCAGTTGCATAGTAGATGTGGTTCCTCAAAAAATTCAAACTACATGCTGAAATGCATGGGGGGGATACCAGAGTGCAGTGCTCCTGAGCTTGAAGGCATAGCTCCATAGGAAGGTATCAGTAGTGCCCATACGTAGCTTAGTCTGAAGAGTTTTAAGCATGTATGGGAGGTGTAAGTTACAAGATAAGGGATGACTGAATCTGAATCAGACCGTGCTCCCAGATGTGCAAAGGGAATAGAAGGATTTGAGGATTGCAATGACTAGTGAGGAGCTTGAGGTCACTGCTGCAGGGTTAAAATCGATTCCCTTGTTTTATTTTTGCTAGGGAAGAAGTGGTTTTGTATATAATCTAATATACTTGGGAAGGATATTGCATTATCATGTGTGCATGTCTTAAGTTCTGGTTGCTGATATGTCACCCAAATTACTGAGATACTGTGGTTGTCTCCATCTTTCAGAAGTGGGCCATGGAACATACCATTTCAGGTATGTTTAATGTTAGATTTGGACAAAGTAAAGAGGGAAGTTAACTGCTGTTTTTTTCCCCTGAGGTGATGTTCTTTGATACACCTTGCAATCTCTGCCCAGGTCCAAATCAGCAGCCACTGAAGAAGCTGAAAAAGTCCCTGCTGACCTTTGCTTCTTTAGGTCAGATCCTAAACATCCATCTTGTGTATACGAAGACTGTATGCAGTTTTCTTAGGTATTTGTTTGTTCAGAATTGTGAATCTCCTGTTACTTTTTGAGAGGTCAACTCAGTGCTTGCACTACGATGTGCCCTACAGCTGCATTGCTCTTGAACGACGCATGTGCAATCCAAGAACAAGTTTGAGATTTAAGCTGAGGATCTTTATGGGAGGGCCTCTTACCCCCCTCCTGTCATAACAGACACCCTAGAAAACCAATCGTCATTGCAATAGTTTGAGTTGGAGTAAGAGCTGGTGTTATTTCTACGTGGGGTTTCTTCACTATGAGATTGAAATCCTTTTAGAGAATTATATTCTCGTTAATGATGTTTCTTGCTGTAGTTCTGCCCAGACAGACAGAAGTTCACCTTGCTGTTAGAATACTAGCTGAGGGACTGCTTTTATTTCTTTTAAGCAAAACAAATCTAAAAGGAAAAAAAAACCAAAACAACAACAAAACCCAAACCAGTGAGCTTTAAAGGAGCTCTAGAAAGAGTTGCAGTTCATGAGATGGTGGTGACTAAAATGTTTCTTGATCAGGCACAAATTTCTTCATTCAGACAATGGCTTTCAGCTGGTTTTGGTTTATGGGTACCCAGAAATTTTTCATAGTGCTAGCTCTAATAGAAACTGCATTCATAACTTATTCTTCAGTATTTAAACTTGCTTTTCTTAATTGTTTTTCTCAAACCCATTAGATAGAACCTATGGACCACTGCTTTAAAAATGTTTAAACAATTATTTTATTTCCTTGTACATTTTTACTGGGTTCATAATGAATTACATTGTTGAGAAATTTAAAAATGTCATGTTTAGAATTTCCTTCCATAATTTTAAAAAATTATGTCATTACAAGAGAAAAACTAAAAATATGTTGTGTATGCTCAGACTGTGAAGAATACGGGTACATAATTGGATGCTGGAAAAGGAAAGTAGAAGTCAAAAAAAGTCATTATAACAACTTCTTTAGTGTTGTGAACTTTGACTTAAAGAAGGATTTACTTCTATGAAGACACGAGTGATTGAAAAGATAGTTGATAAGTAGAAAAGTATTGGAGAATAACTGTGTTCAACATAGATGACTGGACATCTGGCAGATGTTACTCTGGGCCCCAAGGAATGGACAAGTTTAATTTTAGCCTTAAAAAGGAAATGGGAAGAACTAAAGTCTTACAGTAGTACAACTTACAGTTTGAGGAAGGTTACTTCAGAAAAAGCCCAAAGATATGTCTTGAAATTTGGAAGTCCCAGAAACAAGTGTAAATGAGTTTTTCCTGTTGAGTTTTCCTTTTATTCCAAACAACTTGCATAGAATTATAATATAAATTGAGATTGCTCCAGTTTGCTTTATCACTTTCTCTGCATGGTGTTGTGGATAATTTCTTAAATTGAGCAGAAGAACACTGCTTTGTAGTAAGAAACTGCAGCAAAAGGACTTTAAAGTGTGAAACTGGTGGATAGCTGTGTAGTATTAACTAACATTGCCCTGTTATGAAGCTATCCCTAAGCAAACTTAGGGACAAAACCGGTTGTATCCAAAAAACCCCAGTGAAATACTAAAACTGGTGATTTGAAGAAGCCTAGTGGTAGAGGAAGGAGATCCTGTTTCGACAGATCAGGAAAGGTCTGTGAAGGCAAATATGTCTTTGTGTCTTTTCATGCTTTTCACGTATTTTGTCTCCTTGTCCTTTGTTACACTTCCAATCCATTGTAGTACAAAAAGAATGTAAATGCTGTCCTCACAGATATTTCTCTATTTTGAAAAATAAATAATATATTTTGTGAACTTGTTGTGGATGAAAAGGGTGTGCTGCTAGTGCCAGAACTGTATAATTTGCTTAACTTGCATACTTCATCAAGATGTGATCAAGTATGAACTTCTAACTGCTGGCTTCAGTAAAAATGTTGAACTTCATCAGCCGAAATGAATGCTTGCTTGCTTTTCAAACAGTTGCCTCCTTCTAAAGTACTAAATAATCAACCAATCTGTCTGAAATGGTTTGTTTAATGGTAATATTTCGGGTACTGTTAAAATATAATTCTGCCCCATTGGAGGTGAGCAGGAGGTCTGTGAAGTGTTAATTGAGGAGGGGATGAGAAATGCCACCTTAGTCTTCAGAGAGGGAGAATGATTTTGAAGGAAAAGAGAGTAGGGTGAGAATGATGGCTGCTTAAACATCTGCTAACCTCTCAGAGAGAGGAACTCAAGTTGTTTAATCAAGAGGTGCTGGAGAAGGTGATGTGATGCAAGTCTTCAGCTGTTGGCAGAGACACAGTTAATATTGTAAATGGTTGAACTTCAGCATGGCACTTCTCCAAATGAGTTGACTGTTGAAAATAAAATGTTCCAGAAGAACTGGGAGAACAGGAAAGAAGTTAAAATAGCATGGTTTGTATGCCAGTGCTGAAAGAAGAAAAGGGGGGAGGAAGGGAGATAGCTCAACTTATGATAATTATCTTGTTGGTTGTAGTGAAAAGGCTTTAGTAGAAGCTTCTAAATGAGGGGACTAGATTTAATAGAGTCCAGTCTTCATTTGTGTCCTGACTTTTGGAAGTATTCTCCTGCTTTCAGTTTGTGTTTGGGAAGTTGAACACATAGGTAAATAAAAAGTCACATGATATTGTTTTGGGTTTTGTTCCATTTTGTTCTTTTAACTTTGAAAAGAATACCAAAGATCTCAAGTTGGCCTCTCATCTCTTGAGTTTTATGAAGCTGTGCCAGATGTTGCAGTACAAACACAATTCTGAAGGGGTTTGAAACAGGGGGTTTGAGATAGGGGAAAGGGAGTCTTTATTTCTCGTGTCTTATATTTGAAACAGTCTGATGTACAATTTCAATTTTTTCTGTCTTCAGCCCTTCAGGAGTTGAAGATCTTGATACAGTTGCTTTGTTCAGATTGATGCAGTATGTGTTCCTGCAGTAACTCAAAAATATCCTTGCTAATGACTACTTCAAGGAACTTTAAGCAGTGTTTGAAAAAGAGTGGTCCCTCACCATTGGTTGTGATTGCTTTGTAGTAATTTTTGAGACACTGTGGTTATCAGAGCATCAGTCCCAGACCTAGCAACAGTGCTATACCTTTTAATTCCCCTTGATCTAAAAGCCTCTCAGTTTTTGGCTAGTTTTTGTGATGTAATTATGGACCTCCATGGCTGCTGTCCAGGGGGGAATACAATAGGTTTTTGGCTTGGGCTAACAGCAGCTTTTTGGGTAGAACATGGTAAGATCCCTCAAGAAAAACAATGTTTCTTTGGTAATTTAAAGAAGATGGAAATGAGACATCTCAGGATATGCAATCATTGTTCTTGAGTGGAGTCAGATACAGAATACATGTTTAGTAATGTCAGTGCAAAGAGCTGTAGGCAGAGCATCAATGTCATGAGTGATTAGGAAGGACTTGCTGAGAGCTTACCGGGGTAGCAATCATTGCAAGGCCAGTGTGTTGAGGACAAATAATTCTGAGAAAACGTTTGATTCGCTGGACTACTCCTGTTAGTCTTGAACGAGTTAAACTAAGAATTCAGCTGTTGAAGTGCATCACTTGTTCCTTTGTGGTGGAAGATGTAATTGGGATTATACAGAAAACTGGAGAGTTATTTCATGCCTTTGGGAGAACCTAAGTGCTTGCATTGTGTGCCTGTGTTTTTCCTTCTCCTTTCAGTGCCAGGAATATGCAATTAATAACTTGCTAGTCATTTAGATAATGGGTGGTCAATAGCACTGAACAATGTATTTTCAGCACTTGTTAAAGGTAGAGGCTCTATGCTGACCTGAAGATTAAGAAGTGGGATGTTCAGCTATGACATTACTGTTGCTATTAAAAAGCTCTGGAAAGGGGCCTGAGAACCCCAGCTGCTGCCATGGTGGAGGAAGTCAAGCCTTCAAAGGATACAAGGATTAGAGTGTCAGGAAAAGTAAATGGTAGCATCAGCACAAGTAGAAAATAGGCAGAGCTATTCAGCAAACAGAAAAGTAGGCTAAGGCATGCCATAATTATGTATAGTAGAAACTTGCTGCTAATAGAGCAATTGCGTGGGGTAGAGAGGCAGGACAAAGCAGATATTGCAGAGAATGATACAGGAAGACTGAGGATTCAGTGTGCTCGTGATAATGTGAACGAGAAGACGTTGTTTTGAAAGATGCTAAAAATGGAATCTTCTGATGTACATGTGGTCACTGTTTCCGTGGCCTTGTAGGACAATAGGGGCTTTGCACTGCCTGAATGAGCAAACTCTTCCTTCCCACTTGCAGCTCTTAAGGGTCAAATAGTGCTGCTTCAGGGTGGTATCAGTGGTTGTGGAAAGAAGGCATCACAGGATGTTCCTTTTGGGAAGAAGGTGGGTCATGCTGGATTGGACTTTTGTCATGCAAATGGATTCAAAATACAATAGCTACTTATCACAGGACCCAGGCAAATACATTCCTCCCGCACATTGTCCCTAGACCTCTCATTACTGTCAAAGAAAAAGCAGAATGGGGGAATGAGACACACAGAATCTGTGCCACAGCAGCCCATATTTTGAGTTTTCTCCTTATTTATCAAATAAGGTAGCTAAGGGAAGACTACATGCACTGGAAGATTTCAGTCCAGCATGCGTATGACATGCAGGGTGGTGCATTTCTGTTCTAATGACTTTGACTTGCTGAAGACTTCATTTAGTGTCTATCTGGGAAAGATATCATTAGTAAATGCATTGCTGGGGTCCGAATGCCAGAATTCAGCTGTCTGATGATACTGAAAAGTGGGTTTTTTTCCTTTCTGCCTCCCTTTCATTGATCTTAATTTGACAGCTCATATAGTTCCTAGGTCAGAAGTTCTAGAGGGGTTGGTGAAGGTGGCTTATGTCGATGGTGGTTGTTTAACACTTCTTCCTTTCCTTTCTGTTTTTCCTTTTTTTTTAATTTTTATTTTTTTTTAAACAGAGTGGACACTCCTGTCTGGGCTGAACTTGTGAGACAGCTTGGAGGAGTGCTGGTCTTGAAGTGGATTCAGTGAATCAGGCATGAGTGTTGATCTCTAGTTGAGCAAGCTGCTTCTGGAGAGAATTTAGAGAGGCCTCTGAATATTTATTTATTTTAACTCAGACTTCGATTATTTAGTGCCAGTCAGACTCAACTAGATTTGTGGGCATGTGGCACTTTATAATGGAGTTTTAGGCCTCTCTGCTCAAACACTAAGGAGACCAAAGAATTAGTGTCCAGCTCTTGAAATCCTGCTCTAAATTTTTTAATTCCTTCAACCATCCCTCTACACAGTAAAATAGGCATAATTAGGTTTTAACAGGGATATAGGTATATTACAAATTAAGACCTTGGTTATGGATTCTGTTGCCACCTATGTTGAAACAGACTAATACGTAGATAAGAAAAGAGAAGTCTCCTTTCTGGAGAACAGTGGTTCTGTTGTGTGAGACTGGAGCAGACCTGGTCTGCCGTTTGCAAACACTTGGGAGATGGGAACTAGAGCTGCCTGCCACTTTGTGTCTGTGTCACTGCTGTCACTCTGACTGCTCATTTGTTCTCAGGTGTGTTGCTGCTTGTGAGTGTGTGTGTGTGTATATATGTACGCATACATACAATATCTACTTAGTTGGTCATGCAGCAAACTCTGGAAGGTAATGGCTGTTAGGAGTGTTCTTCAGTGTTGTGTGACAAGTGGTACTGTCAGAAGAATAAATAAATGTCAGTATGAACAAATTTGGAATTATTTCTCTCCTTATTTGATTGGAAACTCTGATCTTGCAGTTCAGTTTTTTCCTTCCTTGTCTACATCTGGGTGGCTCTGGCTGCAGGATAGGACCTCCAGCACTGGTAGGTTCTGAAGCTGTGCTTCCATCATGCTCACCTAAATAACTTGACAAGTGTAAAAATGTTAACAAATGGCTGATGGAAAACTGAGAGCAGCGAGACAGCTCTCAGTCTGGTTAATTAGTTTCTTGACTGCTGAATTGTTCCTGCCCTCTCATATGGCTGTGGCTTCTAGCCCTGCAAGAAAGGGTTTGGGTTCCTGGCCAGGAGTGCATCCCAGAAGTTGAATTCATATAACTTGAAGTTGGTGAGGACTGGTTCCTTTTGGTCTAAATGACCTTTTATCTTTGTTGGGGGAGGGTTGTGGGGAGAAAGCATATCAGCTTTCAGTTATGTCAGGTCATATAGAGGTCAAGTTCTCTTGTCTGTGATCAAGCATACGGTGTAAAATACCCCAGTGTGTGCTAGCACCAGGACCTGGGGAGAGGAGGACTTTATCAGGCCTTCTGGAGGTAAATACTACTGAAGGCCATGCATATATGATGGCTCTCAGCTCCAGGCTTGAAGGATTCCTCTATTTAACCCTTTGGTGCTGGCTCCTGGTGTGTTTCCACCCTGGTAGGCTGAGAAGAAGCTGTTGTTTCTCAAGAGCATGCAGATTTCTCCTGCTAGGTTATCTGTGCATATGTGAGACCTTCTGAAATCCCTGGCTCCAAGGGCATAACTGTATTACTCACTAGATCTGCTGAAAGAGTTGGTGAATATATTTGGCTCTCCCAGCTGCATGAATAAATGAATAAACCTGGATTATTTTTAAATGATCAGATTACAGAGGTGATAACATACTACAGTGAATTTTCCATTCCACACCCTCTACAAATTTGCTGCTCCCCTTCCACTGTGGAGCAGGGGGGGAATACAAGATTCTCAGTCTGCTGTTCTCCCAAGGAACCACATAAAAACTGCGGAGGTCACACTCAGAAAATGTCTTTTAGACCAAAAGCCTCGAGTCAGAAGTTACTTGGCAGGATGACAGACAGGTTGACCAAAGGTTGCATGTGGTATACTCTTGCAAAGTGAACATGAAATGCTTGTTGCCCGCCATGTTCTTCAGTGCTTCCACAGGTTCACCCATGTTACTTCAGTGGTGTACAGGAATATAACTTGCTTGCTGGTATTCTGGTCTTATCTCTGAAGATATTTATTTTAAGAATTTGTGTCTACATAGGTTTGTTAATACTGTACTGTAATATCAGATGGGCTGCTGAGACCTCAAGGGGGTGAACAATCTATTTTTAGCGTGTTTGAAGGGTAGATGATGTTTCAGGTTGTGGAATGACTTTCTGGGGGCCTGTCACCACACACTGAAGTTTTCTATGTCATGGCAGTGGAGGCAAGTCATATGATGATGAGGTAGTCACTTAAATGGGACATAAAAAAAAATCCTGCTCTTTGGGGAAATTTTAAAGATAGATAGAGCTAAAATGCCACACAGTCTGTTCTCATGCTTGTTCCCTTGATGTGCTGAAGACATCTAATCCTCTTTACAGGTGAAATAAGCAGCCTGCTTATGAGCTGAAGGCAATGCCTGCTGATCTGTTGATATCCAGATTGGAGGGTTATTCGTGTCTGAGTAAGAATTTTAGTAATGGGTAACCAAAAGACGTTTAGTGGCCCAACTGGTGTGAAGATGGTTTATGATCTCCTTCCACATCAGAAGTTAGTTACATGTTGGATAATAGCTATTTAAAGTCCTATTTAAACATATTTGACACCCCAGCGTGCAGAGATTTGGGGCTTTTGGTTGTAGCCAAATGCGTGTGTGCAACGATCTGTCCAGAGAATCCAGCCTTGTTTTGGAAGCACTGCACTGTAGTGGCAACCATGAAGAACAGATTTTAATTATTTGTTATGGTTCGATTTTTTTGTGGATTGGATTCCTATTTTCTTTGGAAGGCAGTAAAACTGCAACTTTTACAGGATCCTGTAAATCTCTCTTACACTCCCGAGATTTTGTTTTGTGTGCAGGCATGTACACTATATTATTTATTTATTTATTAAATCCTCACTGCCACTGTTAGGAACATTAACAAAGGCTTTTTAGTAGGTCAGACCATTGCATTTTCTTGTTACTGTAGTACATTTGGCAGATAATAGAAGATGGAGGCTAAAGCCCTTATACTGTAAAAGCTTATTCATGTGGATAGTTGCTGTGATCTGATTTTGAATTTCACTGCAGCTACTCCTGTGAGTAAACATTTGAAGATCAAATCCTTAGCTGCATAGACTAATTCTTGTGGAGTTTTCAGGGAGGCGTCTGGAAATTACATCTTGAATAGAAGATGCCCTTAGCTTTCAACAACTACCACCCACATATGTGAGATGTTCATTTGTGGTTGCATGTGAGGACATGGTTGTATTTGCAAGAGCCAATGGGAGCTTATGCATTAGATAAGTCTTTCACTTTCCTTCATGTGCTCCTTTTCTTTCATTCTTGCTTTTTGTATTTTGACAGGGAGAGCATGTGTGTTACAAATACTCAAGTTTGACTTCAACTAATGCTGGCATGTCCCTGAAATATGATTTCATATGAGTTTGTGAGTGTTCTAGTGAGAACATTCACACTGCTGTGCTGCCTGTAGATGATGTTCATGCATTCTGGAGTCCCATCACTAACTATGGTGTCTTTGGAAGCCATGTTTTTTTTTTTTTTATTATTTTTTTTATTAAGGGATTGGTTTGTATAAATACTAATGTGGTAATTGCCTGTTCAAGACAGAGGTGCTTTGGATCAGGGAAGATATATCCTAGGCCCTTTTACAATGACGGGAGTGTGTACCTTTGCATATGTGTACATAATACAAGTTGCTATCCATGTGATTCATACTGCCATGGTAGTTCATCTGGCAGATCACTTAAATATTTACTCCAAAATATCTTATTCTCTGCTCATGTGAAGCAGCATTTCAAGTTATTTTTAGGTCATTTTCATCTTAGCAACCCTGTTGGAGATAAACCAGACACAAGTGCTGTAAACTGTCCCTGCCTTTTGTTAGAAATTAATAAAATAAAGTTTAATGGTTTGGTCCCAAGGGGAGAACAGACCATCTGGTTAACAGAAGGTTAGGCCAAGTCATACAGCGCTGGGAGTGCCACAAACCGACCCAGGATATCTGGTAATGTGTCCAGTTGCTGCATGTATTGAGCATTGAAATGGTGCTTTCAGATCTGCAGAGCCAGCAGTTCTGTTACCACTGCTGTGACGCAGGAGATAATTCTGTTGGGCAAGCATAAGCATGGGGGTGGATCTACAGTACAGGATGTGTAATGTCAACATGAAGCATGGGAGCTGGCAGTAAGAAGGAAAGCAGCCATTTCATGCCAGTGCAGGAAGCCTAAATAGATTTTTCCCCTCTGCATCTTGTCCTTTTATGTTGCTTTCATAGTTGGTATTAAAGAATTACCTTCTGCTTTGTCATCTGAAAACTTTAGCCCAGCAGGGTTTCATTTCTTTCTGTTTTGGAACCTTCTTGGTTTTTTTAAACAAATGAAGTGCACTCCAAAAGCATGTCTAGATGGATTATAAAAAGGGGCTGGGGGAAGGCTGAAGGGCTAAGCATATCTGGAGAAAGGGAAGAGTTCAGTCATGTGAAAGTCCTGAGCCTCCGATGAAGTTTCATTGTAGATCCTTTTGGCTTTAGTGCAGAGACAGTTTGTTCAAAAGCTGTAACCATTTGAGAACATTGTACTGCAGCTGTGAAATGCAGAAAGGTATGAAATACTGCAAGTGATACTGTGTAGAATTTGAAACTCTGTAATTACTAAGAAACTGTAGAAAGCTATTGTAATTGTTTCTGCTTTCTTTTTGTCTGGAATGCCCTATTAGAATTTCTTTTTCCTATTTGGTTAAAAAGCTAGTGGCAAATTACTGTGACACTTTTTTTTTTTTTTTTTTTTTTTTTATGACACAAATGCTGTTTATGACTGTCTAAATCTGCAGAAAAAGAATTTCTACATAAGCCTGATAGGCATTCTGTGGACTTAAAATCTAGTGATATCTCAGTGATACCTCTTCTGTCAGCTCAGTTGTAGATGGCCAACTTGTTTGGGGTTTTTTGTTGTTGCTTTTTTTCCCCAAAAACATTTGGAGATATCTTCCTGTAGCTGCAGCCTGGGAAGATCTATAATACCAGAGCTTGCTTCCTGACAGGCATGGCAGAACTGATCTTCATAATCAGAGCTCTCATGGCTTCTATTTCCCGTTTAACAGGATTTTCAAAGAATAATATTACAGCTCCCCTTGAATGAATCCTTGTCTTAGATGCTGTTTTGTGGTAGCCCTGCAAAGGCATGACTTTCTTCATACGTTCCTAAGAACTGGAGTGGGAGTTTGGGAGTAGTCAGCCCACAGGTATGTTTTCCCAGTCGCAATTTGGTGATGGGAGGAGGGGATGCATATAAAACATGGCTTGTGTCTGAAGACTGTTTGTTCTGTTCTGCAGTAACTTCATCCTTACACAGTCCTCCTTGCTCCATTGGCCCCATTCAGAAGATTTTTTTTGTTGAAGCTATGGGAGTCTAACACTTCTGCATGGGGTGCTTGCAAAGAAACGCCGCTGAAGAATTACCTGACACTCAAACACCATCTCTCAGGGCAGAACTTTTTTTGGTTTCATAGATAACTCCATGTTGTGGTAGCAGTTTCAGCATCTGAAGTATTAAGGATGCAGGCAAATCAAGAGACTTTTTATAAGGTGTGGTTGATCTGTCATCTCTCCATGTAATTGCCCTTGCAGGTTTTAATTTCTAGTAGCTGGTAATTCTTTGGTTTTTCTAGTGGTACTGAACAGTTTTTAGAACACACTGGAGAACATTGACCATAAGTGTTTCTTCATATGCAAATGAACAATGCTTCTAGATTTTGTCTGCACCTTTTCTCACAGAATATCTTTATACTACAAAGAAAATATATTGCCCTTGACTTTTTTCATACCCGAAAAGGTGCTACTTGCCGAAGACAGTTTATTATAAATAACTACTAAGATGATAATCTCACCACAGCATGCTTGGCAGTCTTCCACTGAGTTAGCCTGTTTCAGCAAGGAGCTGTCGCTTAAGATACAAAGCAATCTGCAGGGACATATGATCACACACACTGACTGTTTTATCTGTCATCATGGATGCCTCATCATTTCCTGTGTCTGATAATTAGGAACTGGAATTATTATCTGGTAGACCAGCAGGATCTAGCACCAGAAGGATGGACTTGAGTTCCCATCTCATAAACATCAGGTTACAGAGAAAGTCTCAGTTATGGAGGCATTAATGGGAGAATGTCTGTTGGACATGGTTGGAAGGGGGGGATGTTGGGGTTTTTTTGTTTATTTTTGATTTCACAAGGATAGATGTGAACTACCGGGGTAACTCCTTATATATGTTCACAGCACACTTTCCTATTAGAAATGGTAGAGGAACGTAAGTCTACCACTGGCAGTGGTATAGAGAGGATTTTTTTTTTGTACTGGTTTTGTTTGGGTAAATAATGACATCAAGATCTCTGAATGTTTTGTTTTGTAGAAATGCTGTCCAAAATAAAGACTATGAAGAGGTAAGAGGCTGTATCCATTTTTCTGAGGATATTGGAAAACTAATACTAATACCCATACAGTCAAGATTTGGCTGTAGTCATATAGCTTGATGGTGACTTTTTTGAGTTTGAAAAGTTTATACTGCTTTGTGGTCCACGGCTGTTGAGTTATCATGTTATTGCAACAGCTGTATAATGGATATCACTGGCTGTTGTATGCAAAATTCTTTCCAAGTAGGATACTGGCAAATATTAGTGCTTTATTTGTTTTGAAACAATTTCATCAGGCCATTTCTACTGCTTTGTTAACAGTATAACATGAATCAGAACTTCTTCTAACCTCTACGCTACCCATGGATTGTGTTCCTTGGCGCTTGATGCTTCTCAGAGTCCTAACAACAATATTGTTGTCTGTGTGTCTATGGTTGCTTAAAAGTATGGAATGTGATATTTAGTGGAAGCAATTGGTAAGACTGTGATGGAACAAATGAAGCTATCAAAAATGGTGTTGGAATTTTTTTCTCACTGATTTGACAGATCATGTTAAATTTTGTAGGTATCTCAACAAGATCAAGGGGAAAATGGGACATGCAGAATTTAGTCATACACTGACTTGCAAACTTTAATACCAATCCTTTTTTCAGACAGTGCAAGTGTTTGGAATTGACTCTCATCTGGGGAGTAATTTACCATCCTATGAAAGAAAAGCATAGAAGGGCATAGAAGGAGGCAGAGAGATGGTGACTATTTAGTGATGGTATCCTTCCCCACAAGTTTTACAAAGGCAGATTCCTGTGTTCTTTGCTGAAATTGTGGGAGCAGATCAATGATGGGATGGCTTTTGTTCACTGATAAGATGAAGAAATCATTGGAACTGGTTCCTGATATTCAATGCCCCATGCATGATTGTGGAGTGTTCTTCATGTCTTAACATCTGACCTAGATGTCTGTACACTTTGGGATGGCTGTTCAGAGTCTGTCACCTCCAGAAGCTGCCTAACTTGGGTGACCTTGTGACTTTAAAGAAAATCCCGTGGAACTGTTAGCTTCAACCTTACTGAAGGACACATTCTGAAGAGCTAGCTCATTAAGCAAGCTTTGAAGGGTGTGCTCTGCAGAGCAGCTTCCTGTTATTTGGTTAATGGTTGACCTAGTTCTATTGCCATATGCCTCCTGGAACACATTCTAATATAAAATATGTGCTAAAGCAAGACTGGGATAATAGAAGGAAAGTCAAAGCCTTTATGAAACAGAAATCACATAATGCTGTTGCATTTAGGAGTGTACAGTAGTTACTAAAAATGGCAATATCTTCATGGAACTGTATTGATTCTTATTGCAAACTCAGGTGTGTTAATCAGACCCATTTGTGTATTTTTTTCAGACTGGCCTTGTACAAAAGATTTGTATCAGTAATTCCCTGTGTTCCACATGTGAAGCTAGAGGTAGGGTGTGAAGCACTCAGACTGATATTATAGCGGTGAGGAAAGATCAGATTAGATTTGGCTAAAGGCAGGAGGATTTTTCTCCTGTGGTAGGTGTTTTTTTCATTGCAAACCATGGATTAGCAAATTTCTTTCCTCTTTAAATCCTGGCTAGAAGCCAGAAATGGGGATTCAAGCTTTTACCTGGTATCAGAGATGACACAGCATACATACTTACACTTAGGCAAAAATACAAGAAATTTGGAGGTACTAGATAAAGTTCAGCCTGCAACCTGAATGAATACTTCCTGACAGGTTGAAGTTCTGAAGAACCTATAGGCAGTGTTTTCTGGTTAATTTGATATTCTGCCCTAGGAAAAGGATGGGTGTGCAATAACAACTGTTTAAATAAGTAGTGTGCATTGTGGTAGAACAGGAGGAAGGGAAAATTAAAGCCATGCTTTGTAATCTTTTGAGAGCTGATGACTCTATCAGTAGATGTGGTGATTTATTATTCTTCTGTCAGTGTGGGAAACTGAACTGCTTACCAGACGTCCTGGTTTTTGAATATCCATATAACCTGGCAGCAGCTAACCTGTGTCTCTTCAGTTGCAGATGGTTTGCAAGCAGTCCAGGTGTGAGTTCTGGGCAAAGGTATGTCACGATGGCAGTGGGGGTGGCTGGGGCCAGCCTGATTTGTCTGTGTGGGAAGAAGTAAGCTGTCAGAATCTGTAAAGGCAGCAGTTGCTGATCAGCATGGGGAGTGCCTAACCTGCAGAGAAGTGTTTGGATGTCTTGGGAGTCAGGTTCATCTTGTACCCCTGTCAGTCCTTCAACTCAGGGCCCTTCATGTTTTTGTGACTCTGGGGTCATTTGGTAAGCCTAGGAATATTTTGACTTATTTGGCTAGGATACATGTAGTGAAAGCATTACGCAGTTTCCCCGTCTTCCTTAGTGAAAAAACACTGAATGCTTTTTTTTGTAGAACTCCTGGATCTGGGGGAAAACAAACTGCAACATTTTTAGTAGGACACAATGTGTTGCGTCAGCTGTAATCATATTGGTCATGAAAAAAACCTCTGCTCTGGGGACTGACACAAGCACCAGCTATTTGTGCAACCTGATCAGAACAAAGGATAATGCTTCTGCTGCAAGATCAGACAGATCTGAGGCTTCAGCAGGCTGAGCAAATGAATGGAGGAAGTGGTTCGCCTCCTCTTATCCATTGTCTCAAAGATGCAGGCTCATAGAGAAGAAAGGGAGGTTGAATAGAGCTTCTGAAGGAATATGCTGCTCTGCATTCTAGGCAAAGAGAGCAAGGAGGAATTCTAGAAGTTCTCTGCACTGGCAGGCTGACAAGCTTGTAATAGGAGTGTGTGGCAACGGACTACTGGTATTGAACAAGTACTTTCTCTTCTGTAGCCTGCCTAGAAAATCTTAACTGTTATTAGGAAGCTGATGAAATGTTCCAGGCTTGGAATATGGGACCAAGCCTACCTCGAAAGAAGCTCAGTGGGTGTAAAAATTCAATTAATTCTGACCTGCTAGTAAAGAATTATTTAAGACTTTTTCTGCTCCTGAGGGAATTCAGAGGTTTTACCCCCTTTTTTTTTTGTTCCTGTCTCCCATGAATAACTAATCTGTGGTTCTGGGATCTGTTGTGTTGTGTTCCTGATGGGATTTTTACATAGAGAGAGTTGGGCTGATCAAATTACTGGGACAGTCACAGTCGTCTTCTGCTTTGGAGAATCCTTCTGTTTCTCTTGCTCCAGCTGTCAAGCTGTCATAAGCCAAATTAACCCAAATGGGATTTCAGTAGCAAGCTCCCCTTTTAAAAGCATGATGAGGCCAAGGAAATGTGAGAAGAGAGAGAGCAGGATAGGGCCTTTGGTAAACTGGGCAGAATTGAGGGTTACTTCACATTCTAGAGCTGTAATACTTGACTTCCAGCACCAAGGGGGATTTCAGCTGAGAAGTGAATCCTTTAGAGGGAGTGGTATAGAAGTTCTATCAGTGGTTAGATCTCTGTGTATTACCTTTTTGCATGGTCACAGGGACTAGCAATTGCTAGCAGTTAGGTTTCTCATGATCAGGATACCTTAATTTGGAACCAGTTTTCTCAAAAATCAAGCTTTTCTTGGCACAGGGACCCATAGCTGTCATTTCTTTATCAAGCATGATATTTTTCTTTGTTTAACTTAATGGAGATTAGATTTGTGTCTGTGATAACAGAACCAGTCTTGGTGATCCATGAGATCCCTTCCATCCTTTGTTCTCCCACATGCTGTCTTGAAGGTTCTGTCAATTCAAAAGAGACGTAATTCATTTCACAGGATGCTGACAGAGTCTATCACTAGTGTGCAGTGGGAATAAAGTTGCTGCTTTAAGAGCCTGCTTATAAAAGCATATCAGAAAGATTGCTTGAGTGGAAGCATGTGTTGAAACTTGTAAATATGTGATGAACGGGCTGCCATGATTGGCAGAGTTTAGTATCCAAAAGAAGTTGTGAAAATTCCCTCTGTTTATTCTTAGGAGAGGGTTAAATCCCATTCCAGAGGTTGTGCCATGCTGCATTTGACCCAACAGAACCCTTACTGTGGGTTTCCAGCTGCTTTGATCTGGAGGAGGTACTGTTGGGGGAGAGAAAATGATACTAGTTGCTCAGTGGCTGAACCTTCCTTTATTCAACCATGGTTACACCATGTCTAAACTAAATCAGTGTTATTTGGACACTGATCAAAAACGCATATATTGCAAAAAGGGTCTATTGGAAAAGAGTTCAGTGAGCTTTCAAACAATGTGTGGGTGTAAGGACAAAAGGAAAAATCTCCAGGGTGGACATAAATCTCACTAATAGGTTAAGGAGCATTCTCGCAAGTGGTAAAGATTTGGGTCTGAAAGTGAGTGCTTTCTGAAAGAACAGTATCAGCCTGGTGCTAAGCAGAGACAAAAAGTCGATTGCCTGTTGGTGGAGGCTGCCAAAGATTTTATTATCTTCTGATTACTCACTTCTAGTTTTGGAGATCTTCAGAAAAGAATCACTTGAAGCTGTTATATTTCCCAACTTTATGCTAAGCAGATCTTATTTTTGTTTTGTGGGACATTTTTATTATTTTCTTCTAATAAAACTCCTTAAGATACAAGACAGTTGGACCAGTCACTGTTTTCTGAACACTCAGAGCACTGTATCAATCATAAAGCTGATAATCTTTTCACAAAAAAGGCTATATCATAGCCTAGATAAAAGAGGAAACACAAAGGGTTGGCTTGCATGAAACTTTGAACAAGAGCAGTGTGCCTGGTTTCTTAGTCAACCATCAGGTCAAGTGAGGTGGAAGTCTGAAGTTCCTGTGGCTCAATGTTGAATTTTGGAATTTACCCATTATACTTCAAAGACAACACCAAATTTTTTGGACTGTCATCAGCTGTTCACAAAGGAGTTGAGCTGAAGAAGGAAAATAATCAAAACATGTATTTGTACAATCTTCAGATTCAAGTCCAACACCTTTTATGCTTTTTTTTTTTTCACCAAGTAAAAGGGATTGAGAATTGGGTCAGTTCCTCACGGATCACCTAGATGGAGGCACCTGCTTTTGCAGCTCGAAGGAGAAGGGGACTGTGGGATGAGAAAACCTCATGCAGAGAGTGAAGTGGAATCATAGGTCTCACTGGCTGTTGGCTTTTCCAGTGTATCAGAAAAGACTTCTGGAGCTTTCCATGACCAAAGTAAATAATGACCTTGCTTTGATAGCTCAAACAAATAACACCAATGTTGTGCCTTTGAGAGCCCTTGATCCCAAAGAGAAAAGCAAGGGATTTCCGTTTTATTTTGGACCCATTCCACTGCAAACAAAAGCATCCCATAGGGCACACAAGAAGGGTATCTCACAGGGTTTAAAGAGACTTCTGCTTTTTCCTTCTGTTCTCTACACTAGTAATTTATATTTTAAAATATATCAGACCTAAAAGCTCCCTGTTTAGTTTATATGTGTAACAGATAGAAAATGTGGAACAGAAAATGCTCTGTGAGTCACTCAAGAAATGTCTTCGCTTTGTAGCGTACTTTAATAGTCCCGTCTTCCTTTTAAATTAGAAAACAGTGATCGTACGTAGTAGTAGATCTCATTCAAAATGGTTAGAATAGCTAAGTGGACTAGTACAGCATTTAGATGTATAAACACAGAGAGGAGTTGTCCCTCTGCTGATCTGTACAAGTACTGCTCTTGGAATACTAAATCTATTCCTGAAGTTGGCATGTCTGTGAAAATGAGTGTGGAAATGCTGGGGATAGTAATGATTTGAAGTCTGGAAAATTGCGGTTCACAGTGAGAGCTTTCGGATAGTCCCTTCCTCCCTTTCAGAGGTTTTCAGAAGTGACATTTAGAGGACTAAAAGCAGTAAGTTTGCCAGGCTATGTCCAATATTATAGGAATCTGGAATCTGTACCAAGCTGTAACAAGATGCAGTGTCTGGAATCTAAGACTAGAAAATGTTTGCTATATGAATAGTTATTTATTTCTAATTTAATAGTTGAAAAAGATTAAGAGCTATTGTAATGACTGACGGACTTTTTAGAAAGTCCTAAGGCGTCAAGCCTAACTGTAGTTTCTCTTCAGATGCTGTAGTGGGAGACAGGCTTTAGACTCTTGCCGTTGAGTTGGAGATGGACAACTGTCTAGTTGTAGAAGGTGAATTTTCAGATGATTCCCACTGTCACTATCTCATGTTAGGTCAGGGATTAGTTGTCTTAAAGAACAGCTGATGGGAATGCTGTAACTTGGAGGTGTAGGGAGTCTAAGGAGGTGATTGAGTTTTAGCAGAATATTCTAAAAGCCTTTCTCACCTGGCAAAGAAAAGCGAAGCAAATAACCAAGATAAGTGAAATGATAAGGCTGACTGCAGGTTCGTAGTTGTCAGTTCAGACTTGATTATCTGCAGTGGATTTTCCTCCATTTCCCTGTCTTAGGCTTAGAACTATCGATAAATTATTTCCATTTTGTTCTCAAAGTGTAATCTATGCACAAGTTTAGTGGAAACTGCCTCCCTCTTAAAAATTAGATGTTTTCCTGCTGTCTTAATAGAGAAAAAGAAGAAGTGGAACAGGGTTTTTGTAGTCCTGACAGAGCTACTATACACTTTCACATTGTGGTTTCTAAAGGACAGTAAATCCCCCAAACAGAAGACCTCTGGTTTCCTCTGGACTCTATAACCCAGCACTTTGGTCACCCAGAACTTTAGTCAGGAACTAGAGACTTTGGTCCTGCAGTTACCACAGAGGTGGTTGTGGCATAAAAACCCAATCAGAATTTGTCAACATGTCAGTTTCCTAGAGTAACCTAACTTTCTAATAGAGATATCCCACCAGTTATATAATGAAAGTATTTCAGTAGATTCAAGGGTCTCAAATCTTTCAGTAGAAATATGTTTCAGGTTTTTGTTAGACACCTCTCAAAATCTTAGACTTTGATCTGTTAAGGAAGATACATCTAGGAAACTTAATTCTTTTTGTCTTCTTTGCTAATCAAAGACTTTAACAATAAGGTCTATCATTAGATCCTCTTTTTTTGATAAGTGATGCAGAAACAAGTCAGTTTCTTGGAAAAATGGTATATTAGCTTGGTTGTGAAGATCACCCTGCAGCAGAGGCCTCACTGTAAATGCTTTTCTTCTTAACTTTATAAACCAATTACTACAGCAGGATGAAAGCAAGTTTTGATTCACAGAATGATAGATTCACAGAATGGTTTGGGTTGGAAGGCACCTTAAAGATCATCTAGTTCCAACCCCCCTGCCATGGGCAGGGACACCCTCCACTAGCCCAGGTTGCTCAAAGCCTCATCCAGCCTGGCCTTGAACACCTCCAGGGATGGGGCATCCACAGCTTCTTTGGGAAACCTGCTCCGGTGCCTCACCACCCTCACAGTAAATAATTTCTTTCTAATATCTAGTCTAAATCTGCCCTCATCCAGTCTAAATTCATTAACCCTCATCCTGTCATTGCTTCCCTTGTAAAAAGTCCCTCCCCAGGTACTGGAAGGCCGCTAGAAGGTCCCCCTGGAGCCTTCTCTTCTCCAGGCTGAACAACCCCAACTCTCTCAGCCTGTCCTCACAGGGGAGGTGTTCCAGTCCTCTGATCATCTTTGTGGCCCTCCTCTGGAATTCCCTAATTGACAAATTGTTTTCGGTTCTTAATTTGTAGTTTCGGTTTTGGAAGACTGCTTTCAAGATTCAGAACTCTGTATTACAGTAGTATAGCTGGAGGAGCTAGAAGACAATGGGAGAACAAAGGAGTTCAGGAATTAAGAAAGAGAAAGAGGTCTGAGCTGTTTCCTCTGTTTCTTGGTTTTGGAATGAGTGACTCTTTGAACCTGTAAGTAATGCTGAGATTAAGTGGCTGTCTTCCATCATGAAATGCAAGTAAAGTTGAGATAAGAAGGTAACTTCCTCTTGGCAAAACTGTTCCCGCTCCATTTCTCGCCCATATTCTGTGTAAAATCTTTTCTCCCAAGCATGGGTGCAAAGGAGCTTTCTTTGTCTTTAACTTGAACGTTTCCTTTCTTCTAGCAATCAAGCCTACAGATATAGCCCCTGTGTGCTCAGCTGAAAAGGAAACCACTTTTTTTTTGACAGTGAAGCTTCACTGCCAAAATGATCTTGAATTGCAGGTGGCTAGAGGTATATGATACAAGTTAGTCTATCAGCTTTGGAACACATCGTAAGGGCAGGCTCTTCAGGAAGGGTGAACTGTGGCACCAGTCCTCTGATTAGCAAGTCTTGTTCCGCCTCCTTCAACTTCTGAGACCTTGAAGATGCCTTGCAGGTTCTGCTTTCAGGTAAGGAGAAACTTATTCCTATTTTGACCCTTCACTTCATAAGAAGAGGTTTTAGTAAGTACTGATCCACATAAAGGTCTGGTCCTCAGCTGGGGAAAACTGGCGGAACTCCAGCAAATTTATAGAAATAAACTGGAAAAATCTCTGAAAGCACAGCAGTTACTGGGACTTGCTAAATATTCTGCAGCTTCTAAGAATACAGGAGCAGGAAGATGGAATGACATTGATGGCTTAATCTTTCTGTGATACCTTGGTTTTTTATGAGGGAATGAAAATCTTAGGAGAGAACTTTGCTCCTGTAGTCTTGGTGGTATTGGCTTGCATGGCTTTGTTTTTCTTTGAAAATTGATAGCAGAAGACTATCCAACCTTCAGGAGTGGAGCCATTATATGTGGGGCTGTGCAACAGGAGCCAAAGTTTAAAAATAAAATACCAGGCTGCCTTCCTGAGGATCCAGACATAGCATATACACACACACACACATACTCAGTATCTTGACTGACCACAAGTTATATCAGTTACTGAGTTCAGAGCAACAGACAGTGAGAACCAAAAAGGGAGTCTTGTTCCTCAAAAAGAAAGAGGAAGAAATGTAAGACTTCTGCAGCCTCAGATACCAGTTTCTGGTGTGCATGGGAGGCCCCTCATCACCAGCAGGGTTGAGAGACAGTAAGATCAGATGACTGTCAGTCATTCCTGGTGGTGTTTGCTGTAGCCCCTTCCCAGCCCTCCCTTTTCTCTCCCTCATTTTGTCTGCCCTACTGGGCAGTGGTTCTGGGCAGAGTAGTCTTTTCTGAAAATGTGCTTCTTTCTTAAGAGATAAAGTCAGCAAGTTTGCTGACAACACCAAGCTGTGAGGTGCAGTTGACTTGCTGGAGGGAAGGGATGCCATCCAGAGGGACCTTAACAGGCTTGAGAGGTGGGCCTGTGGAAAACTCTTGAAGTTCAGCAAGGCCAAGTGCAAGGTCCTGCACGTGGCTCGAGGCAATCTCAACAACAAATACAGGCTGGGAGGAGAATGGATTGAGAGCAGCCCTGAGGAGAAGGCCTTGGGGGTGTTAGTTGATGAGAAGCTCAAGATGAGCCGGCAATATGCTCTTGCAGCCCAGAAAGCCAGCCGTGTCCTGGGCTGCATGAAAAGAAGCATTAGCAGCAGGTTGAAGGAGGTGATTCTCCCCCTCTACTCTGCTCTTGTGAGACCCCACCTGGAGTACTGCATCCAGCTATGGGGCCCCAACATGAGAAGATGGAGTTGTTGGAGGAAGTCCCAAGGAGGGCCACAAAGATGATCTGACGGCTGGAACACCCCTCCTATGGAGGAAGGCTGAGAGAGTTGGGGTTGTCGGCCTGGAGAAGAGAAGGCTCTGGGGAAACCATATTGCAGCCTTCTAGTACTTCCAAGGGGGCCTACAGGAAAGAGGAGGAGGCACTCGTTATCAGGGAGTGTAGTGACAAGACGACAGGTAATTGTTTTAAGCTGAAGGAGGGCAGACTTAGTTTAGATTAGGAAGATATTTTTTTACTGTGAGGCACTGGAAGAGGTTGTCTAAACCATTCTATGATTCTATGATCATGTGAAAAGCAGTAGTTTTTATTTGATACTGAGTGCTGACAGACCAGCACACCAAACATCTTCAGAGAAATGAAAGACCAGCTCCTTTGACTTCAGAGCTACTTTAAACATACACATCACCAGCATAATTCTCTGCTAGGTTGTGGAAATAGCAGATGATCAGGCTGCATCTTTCTAGAAGATCTGGAGAAGGAGGGACCTACAGAGGAGGTAGTAAATAGACCAGGAAGAATTATTTATGGCAGAAAAGCAGAAGTTTAAAGTTTAATGCCAGAACTACAGCTTTGAAGGTGAGATAAGTTATGTTAGAAAGGAATGATCTTTTAAAAGAAAATGTGACACTACTCAGATAAACAGTCTAAGAAAATTGGAAGATACCATTTTTGATCACTTGTGAAAGTGGACAGGGATGAAGAAGGTGAAAGATTTAACCCACTTTTTGCCTGTTTCTCCAAAATGCTGATGTCATATTAACTTCCAGACTTTACTTTATAATTGTGAGCTGGGCTCACACCTGACAAGGGTGTGAAGTCCAGTGGCTCAATGTGAAGCAGCAGGGGAGTGTGCTTTTCTCAGGTGACATGACATAAACTGTGTGCAGTACCAGCTGTGCAGAGTCTTATCTGCCTGTATGCCGCCTCAAGCTAATGTACTAGAAGATTGGAGCCTACGCTTTTGACTGCGTGGAGTGGGCAGATGCATTTTCCCTAGGTGCACCTCATAGGAAATGCAAACGGGATTTTTAGCTAGGCTTCTTCCAGCTGCAGCAAGCATGCTTGTATATTTCAGTTGACAGCTACTGGGGAAAAAAAAAAACACAAAAAAAACCCAAAAAACCCCCCAAAAAAACAAACCCAAAAAACAACAAAGAAGAGGTGTTACCACTTTGTATCTCTGCCCAGGCAAAGTAGCAGTCACAGCTGCCCTTGACACACTTGACTTTTGGCAGAGTTTAGGGTGGTTCTGCTCTGCAGACATAGGATGAAGCATGTTCAGTATGCTTCCTTAAACAGGAATGTCAGCAGTATCTTGGATTACTACAGAGACTGCTCTGTGTCTGTGAGCTCCTTCTGCACAGTTCAGGTTCACATTAAACAGGATCAGGAGTCCTTGGTAGACTGCGTATGGCTCTCAGCACAGGCTCATCACCTTTTTTGAAAAGTTGTGTTTACTTAGACATCCAGACTCTCAAACTAGAACACTTACTTTATTGAAGTTTTTGAGAAAAAAACATGCTAGCTTTACATACCAGTTGAACTTACATCAAAGGTGATGCTGTAGCTTCGAGGTTTTGTAGGACTTGATTCTCTTACAATCTGAATGTCTTTTTTAAAAATCCGTAAAATATCTGTGTCTTGTTTGTGGTGGTGTCCTAACAATGAAGGGTAGGTGCAACTGTCAGCATGTGAAAACTAATTGCTTGGTTTGTTCTCATAAATTTTGTTAGCTATGGTGGAGTGGAAATGTGCACATGCTTTGTGGCTCCAGTTAGCATGTGTGAAAGAGAGGTCTGTTTAAATCAAACTTCCTCTTCTTTGGTCATTAGTATCTTCTGCTTGCAGAAGACATTGAGGAAGACCTAGAGTGCTCTCTTACAGATATTTTTATAAAAGTGCTATAAATAAGATTCCCTTTGATGACTTCTAGTATGTTTTGATGAGGGTTTTTTTTTTTGTCTAGACATTTTCTAGAACAGAAGAATTATTAGTATGTTGCCCATTATTTAGAGGAGGTTGGGAAGAGTGTAGAAGGATTCAGCAGTTTTGGCAAGATCATTTTAAGAGAAAAGACTATAGTTTCAGTTTTTATAGCTGTCAGTCCTTCAAAATGAATATCCTTCCTCACCTCCACATAAAACTTCCTTTTTGGATGGCCATGCTTTTTTTCCATCTCCTTCCTCCCACTGTGATCTCGAGTAATATGAGGGTTAAACCATATTCACCATCCCTAAACTCTGTTTCCCCTAGTATTCTTCTCTTCAGCTTTGTAGACATTTTGCTGAGTTGACCTAAATTCTTCAGCACAAGGCCTGAATTCTGTGCAGTAAGCTGGAAACGGTAACTCCAGTTAAGAAGTAAACACAAAGATAAATAAAGAGCATCAGTCAGTATCCTTGTGTGTGGTGTATGATTTACCCCTGCTCCTGAAATTTTAACTTCTACTGTGCTGGAGAACCTTTCATTTGTAGTTGTTGTGGGAAGTTTACACTGGGATTTCAGGGACAGTGGCACAGAAAGGTAGCATGATGTAATGGGGAAGGGCTGGAGGCTGGAAACCCACTTTCTGCTTCTGGCTGTGCCACAGACCAGCTATGTCACCTGGAGCCTGTGCTTCTCCATTACCAGGTAAAGGAAGACGGTTCTCTGTGATGCAGACTCACTCATCTTGCTTTTCACACAGAGAGAGCCTATAACAGTGTGGCCTGAAGCTGCATGAGTCAAATAAATAGGTAGTAACTGCATGAAATAAAGTGTCAGTATTGCTACTTGATATATTTAATTCTGTGGTTTTGTTCCTCATGTATTACCTACAGGTTGTGAGTCTTCGGATTTTGTTCAATAATTTCAATCTGTTTGAAAACAGATTCAAAAAACATGAAACAAGGTCAGGTTGGATGGGTCTCTGGGCAACCTGATCTATTGGAAGATGTCCCTGTTTATGTAGGGGGGCTGGACTAGATGACCTCCATGGTTCCTTCCAACTCAAACTATTCTATGATTCTATGAAAACCAGGGGCATGCTTCAGTCTTTTCTCTCTTTTAGAGCAAGTCACTTCTGCTGACTTAAGTGACTTATTTCTGATAAATGAATGGAAACCTGAAATGTAATATTGTCTTTTGTCTTGCATTGTCTTGTATTGCTTTTGTGTTGGTGTTCCATAAACAGCAGAAGGAAAAATAAAATGTCTGCAGGACTGATTGTATACTTTTGGCATAGATTCTTTTGTCAATGAAGTCCTAAATTAATGTGAAACTTTCGCTCTGCATGGATTCCTGCAAACAAGAACCCACGCTTAAATGAATCCTTGTTGCAAGAAACAAATAAAAATGTACAAATGCCTTTTATTCAAATAAATTTTAAAAGGAAAAAAGTCTAGAATGGACTAAATTCTCGCTTTTTTTCTCTTCCATAGTGTTAAAGGATGTTATCTAACAGAAATAAAGTGCCTCACAATATTCTTTGTATGTATTTTGGTGTTAAATGGTTCATGGTGGCTGCACCTTGAATACTGTGTTCAGTTCTGGGCCCCTCACCACAAGAAGGACATTGAGGTGCTGGAGCGAGTCCAGAGAAGGGCAACAAAGCTGGTGAAGGGTCTGGAGAACAGGTCTTATGAGGAGCGGCTGAGGGAACTGGGGTTGTTTAGTTTAGAGAAGAGGAGGCTGAGAGGAGACCTTATCACTCTCTACAACTACCTGAAAGGAGGGTGTAGTGAGGTGGGTGCTGGCCTCTTCTCTAAAGTAACAAGTGATAGGATAAGACGAAATGGCCTCAAGTTACACCAGGGAAAGTTTAGGCTGGATATTAGGAAAAATTTCTTCACTGAAAGAGTGGTCAGACATTGGAACAGACTACCCAGGGAGGTGGTTGAGTCACCATCCCTGGAGGTGTTCAAGAAACGTGTAGATGTGGTGCTTAGGGACATGGTTTAGTGAGTTAGGTGGTTGGGTTGGACTTGATGATCCTTGAGGTCTTTTCCAACCTTAATGATTCTATGATTCTATGTACGCATCCTTTGGGATGAAAAAACAGGGACGAGGTTCACCTGCCTGGCAAGTGGTATTGCTGAATGGTGTGGCTCTCTGCATAGCTGAACTCTTACTGGAAAGAGACTTGTTTATCTATGTGACTGTCCATGTCTCCTCTCCATGTGTAGTTGAAAAAACCAGTATAAATCTGAGGATATAAAGTTTTATAATACATGAGTCTATGGTCTCTGTGGTTTAGGGTTTTTTTTTTTCCTCACTTTCTTGTTTCCATCTTTGTTCCTTTAGTAAGAAAAAGAAAAAAATAATTTCTTTATATAGTTCTGTTTTGAAGTAATCCTGCTTCATTTTAAAACCTCTTTCCTTCCTAAAAGTTTCTTTCCTTTAAGTAAAACTTTGGTTCCTTTTTTTTAAGTGGTTCTATAATAATCAACCAAACCAATTTCAATTATGTACCCATTTGCTTTGGAACTGTAGAACACGATAGTGTGTCTTTTACATTACCATAGGTGAAAATTCTTTCTCTTTATTGAAAACATTGGTTTCAGAACATTACTTCTGAAGTTTTCAGATTAATTAAAAGGCATGTTATAATGCATAATTTTACTTGGATCTCACCATGTTGAAAATTCTGTTGAGTGTTTTAAACCATCTCAGGGTTTGAATCTTTTGGGTTCCTTTGGGTATTGTTTTAAGTGTTTTTTGGTTTTTTTTGCCATGTTCGTTAGCTTAAAATATACTTTATCCACTTCCATCTACTTTGTGTGCAAACTAAATGTCAAGGTTTGTCTACCCATGGAGTTATTTAGACAGAGCTACTGCAGTTTCAAATAACTTCCTTAAGTCCAAAAGCATGTCCAAGCGTGGGTAAAAGCTCACTTCTTGTTCTTCTTTAACACTTGGCTTGGTGTCACACGCAGGATGACCTGTAGGCTTGATGAAAGGGTTTGTAGGAAGACATGCTCAGGTCAGTTGCAGAGAGCTTCTAGTGAGAACAGTAAGAGTAATTGGCTTCTTCAGAACAAAATGGATCTGCTCCATATGCAGATACACAATGACATCATTGTATTTCTGTGTTTTGGTTATGGAGCTGTTGGCAGTCAAGATGTTCTGTCCCCTCCATTCCAGAGAGGGAAATATCCCTGAAGCATTAAGTAATGGCTAGGGTACCAATGGGAGAGAGGAGAACTGCTGCCCAGACTGCTTTCCTAGAGCCAAGCATGGATGGGCTTCTGGTTGGTGCCAAAAGCAGAATACCTGTCCTGAAGAGCCACTGTCCCATGAATTTTCAATAACATACCTGTATCTGCAATGAAGTAAGAGATTTTCTGAGGACAAAGCTTATGAGAAGGCCATTTCTTGTCTGTTTATCTAATGCTTCTCTTCAGGTTTCCCTTTGTTGCTTCTTAGCATTTATGTGCAAAAACTAAATCCTGCTGA